>NW_027105310.1:35749-42438 GCF_000696795.3 Halyomorpha halys
TATTTTTTCTTTATTGTAAATTACTCTTTTTCAGTTATTTATGGACAAAAGAATATCCAATATGAACCGACCAGAGGACAACGTCTATTTTTCGGTGCCAAAGTAGCACACAGAACCTATAAAGATAAATGAAATAGGAGTCAGTTACACTTTTGATTATTAGGAATCTGTGAAGGTCCATGGATTGATTTCTAGCGATAAAACTAATAATTAGATTTACAAAATACAAAGTATTAAACGAAAATAAATTAAACTAAAAAAAATAATTGAAAGAACTTATGAAGTAAATTATAATAATTTGAATTTACTATTAATAAACTGATACTAATGAGCTAATGAATTCGTAATAAGTATGGAGTGAACTTGATTAAAATGATTAATACAATATAAAATATAAAAAAGCATGAAATATATAATAAATATAATATTATACAACATACAATAATATATATACAATATGTAACGTGATACCTAATATTATCTTTTATTTATTTATTTATTGACATTTACAACTGTATATATATAACAAGCATTGACATAATACAACAAGCAAATTTGAAGTAAGATTATAATGATATGATACAGCATGCAGAGAAACTACCCATTGGTAGAACTCTAAAAACATTTTACAATGTAAGGTCATGACGGCCGTGCGGGTTAGGGCGCAGGCCCCAGTGCGCTCGATTCGGAATGTTGTGGGTTTGATTCCCACCTGTGGCAGTTAAACATTCATTTTTCGGTATTCCCTAAGAATGATTATTGACACTCCCACCTTGGTTAATAAGCGGCAGCAACTCAGGTAACCATCAGAGGTTGGCAAAACGGACCACTAGGTCCACTTGCCGGACTTGTTCCCCCACCAAATACCAGTACCAGTACAATATAAGTTCACGAGGCCATCTTCTTTTCAGGCCCCTAGGAGCACTGCCAGGAATGAAAGAGGAAACAAGATTAGAAACTAGTGGGTTTGGGTGGTTATGGAGTTTATAATGGAAGGAATGATATCAATCAACATTTAGGTCTTTATGGATGGTTTTATTTGTAATAAAGTAAGGAGCATTGAGGATTTTGGATTGGATACGAGGGGAATTCGAAGGTTTAGTGGAGCCCCAAAGCTCAACTCCGTATGTCAAGATGGGCCTTATTATTGTCATGTAGATCAGCCTTTTGTAATGAGTTGGAAGTTCAGACCGTTAGACTAGTAAGTGCTGTAATAGTCGGAATCTACATGCAGTTTCTTGTCTTTTCAGTCTTGTGTGAGGATTCCAGGTTAATCGCTTGTCAAGGTGTAGTCCCAGATAACGAATCTGTTCTACAGGTGTAAGAGCCACATTATTATAGTATACTGTAGGGCAGTCGGCAGGTTTACGACGATTGAAAATAAAGGGATGAAGGAGCCATTATGGTTTACTTGGAATAATCTATCAATGAGAAAGGAACGGATGATGAGAAAGTATTTAGGAGGTAGGAATTTACGGAGTTTGTAAAGAAGTCCCGGGTGCCGATGTCTAATATAAAGAATAAAAAAAATATTAATGATACTCAGACATGTAATAAAGTTGTAGCAATGGAGGAATAGAAATAAACATAAGAGAGTACATTCAAACAATATTTACAGAGATATATAAATTGAATTATTACTAATGAAAAGAAATAAAAATACAACAAAAAAAACTTACAGTAAAATGACATCCATTCATACTTACATCCGGCCTGGAGAACTCCGAAACGATCTTTTCACTCTATAAGGAAAGAGCAGGGACTCCAGAAGATTCCAGCGTTTCTCTCTCAATTAATGGGGTGTATTTGTATTATTATTTCTTTGATATAAAATACAATTAATATTCAAAGTATAATCCATTGTTATCTACCGTCATTAGCCATCTGCTAGCCAATTGCTCAATCCGACGCTGATACTAATCTTTGGAATGGCTGTCAAAGAACTTTTGGATCGCGATTTCAACTCCACAAAATTATCAATTTTTTTCCCTTTAAGGAAATGGGCTCTGGATCGAAAGTAGTAATCCGAGGGTGCAAAGTCTGGACTATATGGTGGATGAGGCAGGGGTTCGAACCCATGAAGTTCTTTAAACTTTTTATCACAAACTTCTAACCTCTTCGCTGATTGCTGAGGAGTAAGTTCGTGAGGGACCAGTCTACTGCTTTTTCCACCTTCACCATGGAGATAAGATGGCGACTAACAGTACCTTTCAATGAACCACACTCCCTTGCAAGTTCGCGAGTACTTGTGGACGGATTTGACTCAACAGCTTCCTGTAGAACCTCATAAATATCCATTAATGGTAGCCCAGAGCCATTCTTCCTTTCCAACGTCGTATCACACTGCTAAATTTTTCAAACCAATGTCGTCCTGTGAGCTCAAGGACACCTTCCACTTCATATTTATCGGATCATTAGCCCTGCATCGGGCGTGGCTGATCAGACACGCACAGGATTCGGTTCTTTTGCTCTCTACCAAAAAGGCGCCTAGTGTGACCCCTACCTTCCAGTAGTTTCCTAACTTTGTGGGGTGGTTCCAACCCGCCCAGTCAGTTAATCTCCTGCCGTCAGGAAAGTGCGTCACACGTGTTTTGATCTGACAGGCTCACCACGCCCGATTACGTTACAAACCGAAGATCAATATTTTTCACTTTAGATAGTAAATTCAAGCACTTCAATGTTCTTCGATACTTGTGTTAGAGTCATTTTCGTCAGGTACCATTACCGTTTTTGTATGGGGATCGTGTGCCGGTCAGGTTCATCGCTCCTCTTTCCAAGATTTTTTCATGAATTCTTCAATCGTTATTTCAGTATTTCTTTGATAGGAATATTCTATAGGGAAACCACAATATTCCGGCCTTTTTTGGTTTCAACGTCGAAAAAGTGTTGGCAACCTACCTCACATGCAAGAATAATTGAGTACTCCTGGTTTCTTCTGTGCTCGGAACCAAAGCCATTGATAAAAGTACTGGAGAAAAAAAAAACTGAGGTCATAACGTATTATAATGCTCACAAAACTGGAGGTAACACTGCTAACCAAATGTGTGCCACATTCAACGTGCAGCGAAATACACATCGATCGCCAATGACTGTTTTCAATACTATGTTAAACTTGGGAGGGATCAATTCTTTGATTATTCACCTCGGGAATCAATTGGAATGAATTCCAAGAAGAGTTTTCCCCAAAGAATTGTCACATGAACTGTGTATGGGATAACTTCAGCGCAGAAGCTAGCTGAAATCCGGCCTCCACAGCTTGAAAATTCGTCTCAAGATCCCTCCAGGCTGATGATCGTCCAAAAATCAACCCCTCCCCACCTCCAAAAGCGGTCCATGTGTTGTGATTGCATGGTGGAAACAGGATCATACATACATAAAGAATCGGCTCAGGAATTGCTCCTGTGTAAAATGGAACCAAGGAATTTGCTCCTTATGCGAAACCCCTCAATGCAACATGTTTTTCAGCCTGTTCTTGCGATACTTTATCGGCTTTGATGGAAGATGATCCCAAATTGTTTCGCTTTGTTGTCCCAACACATTCCAACTTCATGTCTGACCCCTTTTTGAATTTTGTTTCGAGAATAAAAGGTCCTATTTTGATTTATATTCATAACCATGATGTGCGAATTCCGTATTTTGACTTTTTTGGTTTCAGTACCTAAATAAATAATAAAAAATGTTTTAAATTTATTTTATATTTTTCCCTAATTTTCTTCATCCTCAAGATATAGGTAATTTTAGGTTTAATTAAATAAGCCGATTTAGGGACTTCAAGAATTTGTTTGTATCGTGTGCTTGCCAGGCTCACCGCGACTAGATTTTGAGAATCCTTAATAAATAATTTAATAATTTCAGAAGTTGCTTCACTGCCTCTAAAATTTTATTTACCTTAATGCCTTAAAATGACGAGAATTTCGTAGGGCACTATCATATTTCTTCTTTGAAACAAGTAACTGAACTGAGGTATTTTTTTAAGGAGTCAAATGGGATTAAACAAGATTAGAGAATGCTCTAGAGGGATTATTAAATATTGTTAAGTATTAAATAGGATTACAATATTTACAGTCCTTTGAAATCTTGAATTTGATAAAACGGTCATTTTTTTAAACATCATTTATACTTCTTTCACCACCTAATCTATTTATAGTATCTTAATATAATATAATAGAGCTATACTGTTCCGTGATTGATTCACGTAATGAGGCTAACAGGTACACAATTCGAAGAGATGAGAAGCCTTTGGTGCTTAGAAAGTAAGTACTGCCAATTAAATGGGGCTTCGTTACCGGTCCTTGTGGGACCCCTCAGGGCTGAGACGTGGATCCTCTCAGGCAAAACAAACGGCCCTCTCATTCTGTCACAATTTTCTAGCCTCTTGTTATTTTAGGAATTAGGTCCTTCTTTTTCGTAGAAATTATTAGTACCTTTAAAAAAAATATTGATCTATTTTTATAAAGCTGGAATTAATTTGAAGTCAAACCTTTGACTTCGAAGGAATAACTAAGAATGATTTATTCATGTGAAAATGAACAAAGTTAACTAAAGAAAATAAAAATAAGATATACAATTGTAATTAAAAAAAAATATTAGGCAATTAATGAAAACGGAAATAATAATAAATAAAAGAGAAATATAAAAATACAGATTCTATTTTTATATTAGCCTACATTTTTATTTCTTATTGTATCCGTTTTCATTATTGTCTAATACTTTTTATTTTTCATTGTGAATCTTTCTATTTTCTTTATTTATTTTTATATAAATTTTCACATATTTTAAATAATTTTTAGCCATACTTTAGTTTACTTTTTTTTCATGTTGTCTATTCTCTTACTCTTATACATTATTTTGGTTGTTTGTTTATTTTTTTTTTTAGACCCTATCAAATGTTAGCTAGCAATAAATACTTTACTTATGGTACTAGAGCTCAAGAGGAGAAAAAAGGCAGTTATCTCACCTCAATTTTTAATAACTTTAATGAAAACTATGTATAATTACTAGTTAAAATTGACGAGTCCGCCAAGTATAGGTAGGGGGAATAAAAAATGGCGGCTGTTTCAAAGCGATAAAAAAAACTAATTTTTCATTCGGAGCTCTATATCTTAAAAAGTAGGAACGACACAAGAAAACCTAAGAGGACGTCATTTTCCAAAGAAGAGTAATTTTCCTAAAGTATGAGCTCTAATAGAGTTAATAACGTTAAATAGTTTTCGAGATACAGCTTTTTAAAAAGCAAAATTTCATAAAAATGTTGTATGGTACGTACTAAAAGATCAGTTGTTAGTGAATTTATTTTGAAAAGTTTATATCTCAAAAACCATTTGACGTACAGATGTCTATTAGCACTCAAATTAAAGCTAGTTTAATGAGCTATAAAGTAGTTTATGATGTTTATCTTCGTAGGAGTAATAGTTTACATGAAATTTGCTAAAATAAATAGTAAAATTAAAAATGATAGTATAATATAATAAATAGTTTAGTATAAAATAAAAATTGCTAATAGACATCTGTACGTCACATAGTTCCTGAGATATAGATTTCTCAAAGTAAATTAACTAATTACTAATCTTTCTGTAGATTTTTAAGAAATTTTGCTTTTTGAACGTAAATAGATCTTTTAGGGCTAATATTTCAGCAAATTTACTCTTCTTTAAATGATGTTCTTTTAGATTTTCTAGTGTTGTTGGTAGTTTTTATGATATAGAGCTCTGAATGAAAAATCAATGATTTTTTAATGTTTTGAAACAGCCGACATTTTTATTCCCCGTTACCTGTACTTGGCAGACTCATCAATTTTAACTAGTAATTATACATAGTTCTCATTGAAGTAATCAAAAATTGGGGTGAGATAATTGCCGATTTCTTGTACTATTACAATTTTAGTAATTTTGAACGCAACGGGACCATATTGAAATTTTGAGAAATCTATATCTCAAAAACCATTCAACGTACAGATGTCTATAAGCACTCAAATTAAATCTAGTTCAATGTACTATAAAGTAGTATATGACATTTATCTTCGTAGAAGTAGTATTATTTTTTATATTTGCTAAAATAAATTAATTTCTAGTTGTTTGGACAAAATTTATATTTATATGCGAATATCATAAAAACTACTACCTCTACGAAGATATGTGTCATATACTATTTTATAGTAAGTTAAATTACATTTATTTTGAATGCTGGCAGGCATATGCAAGTCTCATAATTCCTGAGATAAATTTTTTCTAGGAGGATTAACTTTATCAAAATACAAAGTTGTGCAGCCCTACTTCATTGGACTGCTAGTCACACAGTATACTTATTTTAGTCTAATCAGACAATATTTTTAATCTTACGATAAATAAGCCTATACAAGTATACAATAATAATTAGAAACATTAGTAATATATAACACTAGAACAAGACTTTTTTTTTGTTTCTTCTTCTTTTTTTTTTTTTGATTCACCTCTTTGGTTTTTTTTTCTATTTTTCACTATTTTTCCCCCTTTTCCATCCTTTCCCCTTTTTTTTTTTCTCCCTTCCCTTCTTTTTCACTTTCATATTTTGGTTTATGGCACCCACTGTGCCTTTAATAGAATAATGGATAAAATAGTGATAGAGATATGAGAAAATATATGACTGATACTTAAGTAACAAATATAAATTAAAAAAAAAATCAACAAACTAAAAAATAAATTAATATACAA
>NW_027105310.1:46706-47793 GCF_000696795.3 Halyomorpha halys
TCTATTTGATTGAATTGTTCAGTAGTGTACCATAATATTTAATCAAATAAATCATTACATTAAAAAGTTTGGTATGTGGCCTACATGTCCAGTACGATTTATTTTCGGGAGCACCAGAGATACGCACATAACCAAGTATTACGCCGAGCTGAAGTGGCTCTATCCATTAGTTTAATTAATCTTCAGCCCCCCTCCTATATCCTAGAAAACCTCCAATTCAAATTCTCTGTCCAATCCCGTTCTACCTGGTCCCGTATTTCTGACATCTACCCTCCATCTCACCGAACTGCTGCATTTGATAAATCATTTTTTACCCGAGCTGCATATCTCTGGAACTCCATTCCCTGTAAAATAAGTCATGTACCAACCCTCACCTTGTTTAAAACCCTTCTATTTATCGACCTTTTATTTTACCAATCTAATCTGTTATTATAATAGTACAGATATTTTGTAACTACCTTTTTGGTTTGTTTTATATGTATTTAGTCAGTTAGTTTTTTAATTTTTTTTTTATATGTCTGTATCTAAAATTATTGAAATACGATTTTAGTTTAAGTTATAACTAAGTGTAGCCACACTGTTTTTGGCCTATGAATGTTGTTAATGTTCTAAAAGGACATAGTCCCAGAATAATGAACTATTTTTCATTTCACTTACATCGCACAACTTTAGGTATATATTAATCCTTGATAGATTCAAAACAGTAATTTCTGCATTATCTTTGTTATTCAAGATGGTAATATCTACCCTTACTATTTCGCTAATCTAAACGTAGTGGCACAACTTAAAATTAAAAATAGTTTCGAACTGGACGTGTTTCAAAGATAGTTCCGTGGACCAGGATTTTTTCTCGAATGTCTTACAAACCTTTTTTATTAGATGTGACAATATCAATCCAAAGCAGCGAAATTTCCATTTATAGTTCAGTGATCCTTATTTACACACAAATACACAAACCAGATATCAATCCTTCCATTATAAACTCCCTAACAACACAAAACCACTAGTTGCTAACCTTGCTTCTTCTTCCATTCCTGACAATCCTATGAGGCGCTTGAAAAGAATATGACCCCGAGACCTTCCAATG
>NW_027105310.1:50896-51215 GCF_000696795.3 Halyomorpha halys
ATTATTCTAAAATAAGTTTAAATAAATCTTAGAGTAAGGTTTTTTTTTCTTAATAATATATTTATTGTTATTTACAACTGTGACATAGTGACATGATACAAACATGTGGAGAATCTACCCATTGATAGAACTCCAATAACATTTCTAGAGGAGAAGATTTCGAGCCCATCTTCTTTTCAGGCCCCTAGGAGGATTATTAGGTAATAAAGGAGAAGCCACGTTAGAAACAAGTGTATTTGGGTGGTTGAAAATTTTATCATGGAAGGAATTGTATCTGGTTCTGGCCAAATCGGCAACATATGAGACATTGAGGTCCTGA
>NW_027105311.1:0-4927 GCF_000696795.3 Halyomorpha halys
ATCACCCCATTTTATTTTTTTGTTCTAGTTGTTTGTGAGATTTATTTGGTGATATTCCCTCTAGCGATAGATGTAAATAACGAATTACATTAATTGAAGTTCTTCTTAATATTGTTATTTTTTTTTTAAATCTGAATTAAACAGGTTTGTTAAATTAAAACTATTCCGAAATAGCAAATCTGAATTACACTATGAAAGTCCAAGGTTCGCAGTTTTAAATGGTTTGCTCCGTAAAAGGATGAAATCTTTTGTATACATCATATAATACTCTTAATCCAATAATGCTTCCGATTCACTTGACCGATAGTACTCTCTTGTGATAGATTGAAGTGTTATGGAGTGAAAGTGATTTCTCTGTAATAACTGACCACAGCCATTTTGAGGCCTTTTACTCGCATTCCTTTTTCCGATTTCCGTGTGCCTTAATTCTTCAACAACCGAACTCGAAGTTAAACTTTCTCGCGTATATATATTAATAAAAAAAAGTTCTGTATTATCTCTTCAAGCTTTCACTAATGCCTTTGGTGACAAGTATCTGAATCAATACCGGGGAGCACTATGCTATAAAGATCTGATTTGTAAAGTCTCAAGATATCTCGAGTATCTCGGACAGAGAAAGCCCTCAGCGGTTAGTAAATCAACATGACATCGCAAGGCACCTTAAGAAATATTCAATAAAACTTGATAACTGCACTAAATCACAGGCTATATATTTTTTTTCCATCGCTTCTTATGCGTTGTGTTACCTTTCAGGAGTCGTTAGTCATCAGTGCATGTTCCATTCCTACATTAATACATATTTATAATTATTCACTACATACTTTCATTTAAATTCATCTTTTATGAGCTACTGATAAAAGGAGTATGTGAAAGTTCTATAAATCACCGTAGACATGTTAATCGTTTAAAAATCTATTTCTCCAAGGTAATAAGATGCTCTGTCAGAGTTCAACTTGTTTACAGTTTTTTCCAGACAAGATTTTTCCCCCGAATATAGCGAATTTATATCCAAATTCTAGGTCGTAAGAAAAATCAATTTTAAAAATAAACTGGAGGTTTTCAGAGATAGCTTGGGTTTATGTTCTTGTCGTATAAAACAACAGTGCCGGTTTCTGAGAATATTGTTTTTTTTTTCATATTAAAGTTTAAGCTTTGACAGATAATGTTAGTGTATAACAAACTTCGAACTTCCTAAAATTTTTATTTGCTGCTGTTAATCCAAGCAACTATAAACTCTTGGTAAAGCAAACACTTTTAAATAGAATTGTTATTTCACTTTGAGCATAATAAATTGGTTAAAAATGGACTTAGTGTCCTCCTAGGTGCAAATTTTACTTGAGTTCCGGTGTTTTCTATTTTCTATTTTGTATTCATTATTGTTTTTTTTTGACAATTCGTATACAATATCATCACCAGGTAAAAGGATTTATCCGAAAAACAGTTAAATCTCGTACAAAGACTGTCAAAGAAAAATGAACTGGCTGGTTTCGTAATGATATGCCTTATATATTTAAGAATTAGTCATAGAAAACAAAACATAAACCCAATCTTATTTTTTGAAATCAGTTGTCATATTGTGAACTACAACATATTAATAAATTATAAGAACAAACCAATTAATTATATGTTGTTCCTCTATTTCTTTAAAGTTGATGCTATTCGATAAACAATCCTAATATTATTATTGTCCTTTTTAAATAATTAGTGAATTGTTGCGATTGAGATCATATAGATTTATGGTTTTAGTTGAATTGAAATTATGATAAGTTTAAATCACTATTCACAATTTCTTTTATAATTTTACCGTTGTCATAATTTCACCTTCATATAAGCCAATTTCTTCGTATAAAAGTTCCGTTATTGTAACAATAATTCAATAGTTAAAGTTGTTCTCACAGATAGAGCTGGTTGTATTGCCGCTTGTATTGCAACTCATTCCACCGTGACAATCGATTATATCGAGATAAAGTTCAAACGGTCCGACTGCCGCCAAATTATTTTCGGCGCCAAGCAGGGCTGTATAAACTTCCTCAGCTGTTGCCTTATTATTCTCTCTAATTTATTTATTGGATTTCGCTGCTTTAAACTTCTGATGGTACTCTTTTTAATTTGTTCTTTGTTATTCATTATTTTTTCATGAAGGAAGTATAAGCTATATAAACTATCATAATTGCAATCTAATTTATCTATATATTTGTCTCAATTTAAGGGCAAAAATCTACTGGTTGTGATCACCGTCCTATATATAAAAACTATTTGGTTATTAACTTTTTTAAATTAAAATATGCATTAATTAAAGCAACTAAGAAAATTTTAACTGTTATAATTTCTGATTTCTGATAATGAATATTATAATTTATATTATACTTATCAAAATATAAAAATAACTAATGTACGATTGTTGTACTTTTTTTTCCCTTTCAATGAAGCAATTATTTCATTCCGATCCAAACAAACCAAATGTAATTGCAATTGGAATCATGAATATTATTAATAAATTTGAAATATAATAAGAATGAAATATAAAAGATGAAATCATTTATCTTATTATAAACTTAACTGTAATTACTGTAAATTATATCAGTAATTACGTCTTTGGTAACTTCACATTTTTTATTTTCATTAATTTTAGTATATTCTCACCTAAATATTTTTCCTGAACAATTCAATTTAAATTTTAGAGTAGAGAAAAAAACAAATTGAATACTTAAGTTGGTCATTGTTCGATGAATCCTAGTCGAACTTCATATAGTCCTACAAATCATCGATTTCAAACCATTGAATCGTATAAATGTAGACTAAACGGCAGGAGATAAGAAATATCACTTCAGCAGGTCATAACTATCAGTATTGATATCAGTGAAATAATATTTTTAAATATGTGCGTTATACTATGTTTTCCAGCGCAAAAACATGAATGAATAAAATATCTCAGAAAACTTTAAACATTTTCTTAATTTTGATTATGTTAAAAATTATTAAAACAGAGGATAATATATATGAATATATGTATGTTGTGCTGAATTTGGGTTTCTTCGAAAATTATAGAACTGATAACAGGCAATTGTTTTGATTATGAAAAAATAATTAGTCAAGAAAAAAAAATTGACTATTGCTTAACTAACTTAAAAAATTGCTTTTTAAATTAATTGTAATACAATTATTTGAATGTTATAGTCCCTATAGTTTTTTTAATACCACTTAAAATACATTAATTAATTGGAATTTAAGTATATTCGTATAAAATCATTATAATCATTATAGTTTTTACATTTTGGTTTATTTATTTATTTATATTTTTTTTACAATAACGAACATTTGTTATCGAACCAGTAAAAAACATTTAACGTTCATATGTATTATTCATTCAAAAATGGAAAATAAAAAATTGCCCGTCCGCCGTCCATTGATTTTGTGATGGCCATTTGAAAAGAAAATTAAATTATCTAAAAATCGCTACAAACATAATAAACATAAATCGGACCAGTACTAGCATAGATAATACGTCATGGGTTTTTTAGACATATTTTTAAAAAGTATTTTGTGCATAATTTCATTGAGACTTTTTTTTTCATGCTGCACAGCTGAAAAAAAAAACATTTTAGTAAAGTTCGAGGAACAATTTTCGTATTATTACATTTTAGCGTTAAGGAAAGTCTTTTGAAATAAATAATTAATTTCAATAATAAACCGTTTAATGATTTGCCTCTTTCTGTACTTGAAATAGTTTACTTTACTAATCAGCTGTTAATTTTTCTCTTTTTCTAAATGATAGTCATGTTGACTTAGGATGTGGTATATCTTCTAGTTTTAATATTAAAATTAATTTTAATTTTCATGTTAGTTAATTTTTATGGTAATTAAGTTGAATCTTGATGTTAGTCAATTTAAATTTTGATGTTAATTAATTTTAATTTTGATTTTAATTATGTAATGTAATTGTAATGTTAGTCCTTAAGATAACGGAATTGGTGGAACATCAGCCGATTTGTACTTTATTTTCTTTACTTTGAAAGGTTAAAATGTAGCCCTTTTGGTTGTGTTATTGATTTATTCAATATTAAATAAGATCTTAGTTAGTGTCATTATGTAGTCTTTATATATGTTTTTAAATTCATGGTTTGAGGAGCAAAACTCAATTTATTTAAATTTAGTATTTAACTAAATTTGATAAATATAATAGCTAAAACTATTGAAGATAAAACATTCGGATTAAAACAGAACAAAAAGGTTAAGTGAGATTAACCCTTATCCTGTAAAGCTGTAAATATCACAGACTTACAGAAATGGTTCAAACGTTTTGATAACTGTAATAAAAATTCGTAAATTTAGTGCATATCTAATGTCATATTGTTCGTATTTTGCCAAGTTATAATCCTGATTTGATCTAATTTTTTTTTTTAATTTGTCCAAGTCCCTAATTTCTATTAGTTTAGCAGGTTGAAGCCAGGAAACAAAGTGAAATGCCAGCCTAATTCCAGGCGATTGAATACCTAATGAATCGAGTTTAGTTTTTAGGGTCCAAGGAAAAAAAAAGTACTTTCTCTTCTTCCTCGCCGCGGAAGCTGAAGATCTCGATGATAAACTTTCAATTGTTTAATTTATCTGCGGCTAAAGCTGAACATTTAATATCGAATGATTTCTTTATATTTTAGCTATTAACGTATTATTTTGACTTGAATTGTGTTAATGATTTAATGGTCTACTTTTTTACATACGTATTTATTATTTTTCGTCAAGTGAAATGAAATAAAATATAAATTGAATTCTCGTACGTTAAATGAGTGTATGCATTGTTTAATGGTACTTAGCCTAACTCGACTAATTAAATGCAAGAAATTATTATACATGTTGAAGACAATTTTTCTTTTGGTGTAATGCAATACTCGGTACCCATTTTTTCATTTTCTTTGAGTTGGTCATGGGC
>NW_027105312.1:0-2560 GCF_000696795.3 Halyomorpha halys
GTAGCGTATGGCAGTAGACGGTTAACGGAGGCGGAGACACGATACAGTGCCCTTGAAAGAGAGTTGTTGGGTATAGTTTGGGCTGTGGACCACTTCCAACCCTCAGCTCAGAAAACGTCATCGGCAAGGGTCACCTGGTGGAAGGAGCTCCTTAGCCAATAAAATATGGACATAGTGTATAAGCCGGGTAGGGAGAACGTTTTCGTGGATTGGCTGTCTCGAGCTATGTCCGGTAATTTATAAGGGAATGGACGCCGGGGGAAAAGGATGACCAGGAAAGACCAGAACGGGACGAGGACGCTCCGATATCAGGAGACGACAGTTCGGAAGGAGGAAGGCCCGCTGAGATGGAAGAGGTGGAAGAGATTGTCAATGACAAACTTCGTCAGATTGTCTGGAAAACTAGGACGGCCGGTTTAATGAAGATTGAATACGGGAAGTACGGCAAAAGTTCGGTTACCACGGTCTGGTCAACACCGGGAGCGCGGGAAGACCAAATTTGCCGAGCACTCAAAGACGCGTCCAAACCGGGGAGGACATACCATATTTACGTGGGGAATTCAGTAATATGGGATAAGATTAAACGGCTGTGGCGGACGGAGCAGTTAGGAATGGACCGCAATTTCATCCGGTACACAAAGCTTGTAGAAACGGTTAGGGTCTTTGAAAGGCAAAAAGAAGTGACCCTCCCGTACCATCAGGGGAAAACAAATCATCGGGGGATAAACGAGACTTTTACAGCTCTAAAACGCAAGTTAACGAACACTATAGTATTTAACAGCTATTATTATAAATAGAAAATCATTATAAACTATATATGGTAGTATAAACTATAGACATCTGGTACATTTCGGCAGGCGCTGACCTTAGAGGAAGTGACCTTTCCTTAGAATGCTATATCAATGTAAAAAGCAAGGACTGTCACTTGGGCAGGTAGAAGCTGTCATCTCACAATGGACTTGCATCAGTCAAACTATTTTATGTTTAACACATGTAAGTCAGTTCACAAGTTAATGACATCCCCAACCCTTACCCCCAATTTCTTGGAAGCCTGACACCCTGTTTCTAGTCAGGCCTTTTCCCCCCTCCCAGATATTTATATCTAATTTCATCGGCTCTCTAGGCTCCGCCTATTTTCCTAAAGTATCTGATTGGTCCAAAACCCTTCTCCCATTTCATTATTCTTCCTACCCCCTCTTCTCAAGTGTACATATATATTTCCTAGCACTAGATAGCTAAGAGAGAGACTCTGTAGTTAGAGTAAGAGTAACATGTAGTTCTTGTAAATACGTAAGAATAAAGTCATTTTAGTCTTCACTGATGTTTAAGTGGCGCCCGAACTCGGTTAAAACGGTTTTAATGAGGGAGAAATCAGTAATCTTAGGTAATCTCGTCTCATTTACACTGTCCTGACCCTAAGAAGATTGAAGAAATTTAGCTGGAAAAACTCACTCAGTACGAGGTATTTTGACTGTCGAATATTGGCTCACTCACCCGAGGTACCGAGACTCTTCAACTCAATTCAGGTTTAGAAAATCACTCATCCGAGGTATTCCAAAAACTGAAGTCTTCTTTTGATCTACTGCAACTAGGTACCAAAAAGAAGACATAAAACAACTTCAGTAAGACTAATTTAGATTTTATTCTATTTATAAGATTTGTATTTTGTTTTTATTACTTGTTTGTTTGCTATATATATTATAGATTGGAATGATTTTGTCTTATAAGAATTATTGATTGAAAATATTTGAAATTTATTATAATTGTTTATTTAATATGGTATTATCTAAAGTTGAAATAGAAAATATTCGCTTTTTTAATGGTGAATCGAATAATTTAGAAAATTTTATATGTATTGTGAGACAATTAAAAGAAAAATTATGTGATAAAAGTAATTCATTTAAACAATAAAATTAAAAAAAGTTAATTAATGAGGTAGTTTCTCGTCTCACTGATAAGGGAACGTATTTTAAATTAAATTATAGTTTTGAAACAATTGGGGAATTATTAAATTGTCTCCAAAGTGTTGTTCAGGATCGTCGATCAATCGAACAATTAACGTTTGATTTATTTGAAACGAAAATAAAAATTAATGAACACCCGTTAGATTATCTTTAAAGGTTGGAACCGATTAGAAAAATAATAAAATATCGCTACTATTTTGATAAAATAAATAATAAAGAATTAATTATTGGCATGTTAGAACGCCGAATACTCTATCATTTTTATTGGAGTTAATTTAATGTCAAAAGCGGATGAACTTGAGAACTTAGATGACTTAAGAGTTTTATTAAAAAATGAAAGTCATATTCTACATGATGAAGTTTTTCCAATAAAAACCCCAAAAACAGATAGAGAGAGAGAAATACTTTATTTATCTATGCTGCCTAAATACATTAGGTTGCTATCTCACACAGCATACTTATCAATCCGTAATCGGACATATATAAATTACACATACATGGTATAATCAGAAAAAAAGATACAATAATAAGATATAATAAACAATTTTTTTTCCCCCGTACAGTTTCCTTTTACAATAAATTTCGGTCTGTACAAC
>NW_027105312.1:3157-5102 GCF_000696795.3 Halyomorpha halys
GGTGAACTCTCTCTCTCCGAAGGTCTTGCGGAATTTTTCCTTAAGGAAAGGGACGCATTTTTCATATATTTTCTTTTTTTCCCTTTCCACTCCACCTTCCTGTTCGAGGTACTTCGACTTTCAAATCTTACCGTCGGATCCAAGACAAGAACCGTGTCTCCGACTTTTGTAAACACGACAATATCGGCATATCTTACGGATATACAATAGACCTCCTCGAAGCAGGTGAATTCTTTTCTTTCAAGGAACTTCATCAATTCTGCTTTGACCCTGTGGTGCCGGCGAGATAAGGAGGGAGATGTTGGGGCATTTTCCCAGCACATGAGCTGGTGTTTCAGACTCTCTGCCGCATTTGCGACAGAGGGACCCAACTCCTCCTTGCTGTCCACTGGCTCCTGGGACTCCACGCAGGGGTGCGTAGTTGATATTAAGTTTTAGGGCGTTCGCCTATTCTGACCCCAAGAGTACCTGCTTGTCACATACATATCTATTTGCTTTCGGGGTCTCTTTGAAATGGCGAACACTGATACCCTGCCATCTGCAACTGGCCCATTCTTCGAAAGACTTCTCACGTAACGACTGTCGTAGAGCTCTCACACTTTGGTTGCCCCTATCCACCCCAAGTCTATCAGCATATGCCGCGGTTTCGGTTTCGTAACTGAATAGAGACTGGAATAGGGCATCCGGAACATTCGATAGTCGCAACGGACCAATGGTGTAGTGGAGCTTCCCATTGACAGCGGACCAGACCCAGTCCTCGATATCTCCTGGGTGCGTACAGCATCGCCGACGAGGTGTTAGCGGGGAGCCCAATGATGGCCTTGATACTCCTGCGGATATTGGTATCAATGCCCTCCAATACCGCAGGACGTATTTTTGTAAGGGGAGCAGTCTGGAGAGGGTAAACAAGGCCCGGGAACAAGTATTGGTTGACTACGTTGATCTTTTGTTCTGGTTTGAGTAGGCATGAGCTCACCAACTTATCCAGGTTATTATTTAACTTTGTCACCACCTCTTCTCCAAATACTAGCTCTGCCGAGAATGTACATCCAAGATATTAGATGGTGTCCTCGGCTTTTGCCGTTTGGATGACCTCTGTATTTTCAAGGGAGAGCTTTGTTGACCGCAGCTCTCTTTTGTCCAACACGATACCCACACTTTTCTTTGCGTTAAATGCCAAACCAATCTCAGCGAGTAGCCTCTGGACACCATTTATTATTCTTTCTGCAGAACCCCTGTCGCGCGCCGTTACAGCCTGATCGTCCGCTAACCCTGTGAGGACCACGCTCTCTTGGTCACTTTTCAGGTCATATCCAAACTTATTGGCAAACTCCTGATCACAGAGTTCGCGGTACAAATGATCGATTCCTAGGTTGAACAGAAAATGCGACAAGGGCCTCCCTGAGGCACCCCCCGCCAGACACTGATCTGGCTAGTCGTATGTGTTCCAATAGTGATCTTTATCTTATTTGTGGTTTGGAGAGCCGCAATCACATTTGTAAGGTCGGATGACACACCTCTTGCCTCCAGCGAGCTCACAATGTGCCCATGACCAACGTTGTCAAAAGCGCCAACAACGTCCAGAAAAACCACAGCGCAATATTTTTTCCTATTTTTGGCATCTTTTATGATCGCGTCAATGATTCTAGCGCTTACATGTGTTCCCGGCAGACCCTTGATGAAGCCCCTTTGACTTTTGCTAAAGGTGACCTGTTTTCTCAGTTCAATATCTAGAACCTTTTCGATAATTCGGCGCACAATCGTTATTGGCCTCCAGGAGGAAATACTTTTTGGGTCTCCCTTACCCTTGTAGACCAATATTGTGCGCCCTTGGCGTAGAGGCTCCGGTACATATCCCACCTTCAGCATCATCTCCGCAATATACTTCATGATGTGTGTTACTTCGAAGTATTTTACTGTGCGGATCAACACACCATCCGGGCCC
>NW_027105312.1:12012-15183 GCF_000696795.3 Halyomorpha halys
CCGTCGTGAGGTATAGGGAACAGGATCTATTTTAACCGGTAATTGGGGTGGGTTGTTTACTTGCAGAGTAGGATGAGAAGGAGCTGGATGTGGATGTTTCTTGGGTAATTTTATCTTTAAAGATAGGTGATGGGAAGGAACAAGCGAAGGAGGAGTTTGAGAATGAGAGGTCTGGGATAGGAATGGGAAGCCTGAGGCGTCTGACGTCGAGATTGCTGGTTTCTTGTTACTACAGAATATGATTGCGGTCTTCTGTATTCCTAACGATGATGATCTGAGACGGTGAAGACAGAAGGTTGTTGCTGGTTAAGTTGAGATGCATTTTTCTGCAATTCAGGAAAACTGGCTAAATTCCAAAATTCAGGAGGTACTTGTGTGCGATTCTTATCATCTAGAGTTTTTAATGCTCTATTGTGGGTCCGTTGCTTGTATAAGTTTTTATATACCTCGCACCCTCTGTAGATCGCCGGATGGTTTTTCGTGCACAGTGCACACATATGGCAGATTCCTCCCGTAATTTCAGACAGGTGTTTGATGGATGAAGGCCGGCACATTTAACGCACCTGGATTGGTGATGGCAGTAGCTCTTGGTGTGTCCCAAGTCTTGACAGTTAGTGCACTGCACTATTATAGACTTCTGCCTGGGCTGTTCAAAGCGTACCGTTGAGTATACAAGTCTTGTTACTTAAAATATTACGCTGTTGTTCCGTGCAGGCTCTAGGTCTATGAAGAACAGTGGTAGTGGAAATTTTTCGGGGGTTGCAGTACGCAAGAGATATTTCGGACGTTATGTCTTTATTTCGCTAGTGGGGGTAGTTGAATGAAGGCCTCTTAGGACCACTCTATATGCTTTTTCATCGCGTAGTTGGTAGCAATGAAAGTTGTAATGCTTTGAATTAAAATAATTGATTAGAGTTTTATAATGTTCCTTCTTTGTAGTATTGATTTTTATATATTTTACTCTGGAGAAACAACTGAAATTTGTCTGTCCTATTAAATTTGCAATTTCTCTACAGAATGAAACAAAATTTTCGATGTTTGAAACATAAATAGGTGGTGGCTCCGGTTCTGAGAAGTTAACCGGGTTCGAAGTTTCGACTGGCTGATTATTAGCGGAAACAATATTGCTAGTGGTAGAAGTCGATGGTAAAGTATTTTCCCCTGTTATGACTGCAGTGGTCTTACTGCGATTTTTGGTTGGCTTTTCGACTAGTTGTTTAGGTTTGGCTGTTTTATTTTTTTTCTTATTAGGTGAAGTTCCCGCGGATCCGGGGGCAATGTTTCGGTTTCACTTTTGGAGCGTCCTTCTTTTTAGATATTGTGAGTCTGTTTCACTTATTTCTGATATGCCTGTCTCATCTTTAGAATTTTCGCGGGACGTATTCCTTTCTAGTTCCATATTATTCTCCATTTTGAATACAAATAAAATTAAATTAAAAAAAAAAAATACCACTCACTTTAGAAAAAAATGTAATCACGGATCTTATGAGAGAAATGGGTATTGAAGAACAAAATGAAAATATTGAAGAACAAAATGAAAGTCCAGAAGAACAAACTGAAGAAAATAATGAAAATCGCGATAATATATCCCTAGCAACACAACACTCGCAAGACTCTTCAGATAACAGAATAATAATTGTCGACGACAAAACTAAACCAATTAACATAGAGAAATACCAAATAATAATAAAAAAGGGACACTCTGACATTAAGACAGAAAAGCTATTTATTAATAAGATACGAACTACAATCGAGTTTACATGGCCTTATCACGAAAAAGACATAGACATAGAAGCAAAATTTATGGAAATCCTTAGACCTAGTTTAACGTACGGAATAAATTGTTCACCTACATCAAACTCTATAGAAAGTGAAAACAATTGGTACGTTGGACTGTTGAACAAAATAGCAACACTAATTAGGGAAAAATTTCCGACAAACAGAGTTAAACGATATCTCAAACTCTTACCAGACGTAAAGGATACTAACGATCAGAAATCGCTCATTTTGGACTATCACATAGCGAAGACATACCACAGAGGAATAAACGAGACTTACTCTGTCTTGAGAACTAGATTTTACTGGCCTAATATGAGAGACCACGTAACAGACATAATAAACAACTGTGACATATGGAATAAAGGAAAATATGACAGAAGACCAATTAGACAAAAATTTCAATTAACACCAACACCAGAAAAACCTTTTACAGATTTAATGATTGACACCATACACATGTCTACATACTACATTTATTTAATCATAGATGTATTTTCAAAAAGAATTTTTGCACACTGTACAACCAGTTACAATGCGATGGAAACTATAAACACCTTGAAAAAATATTATTATTCTTCCCGAAACCAAAAACAATGTCATGTGACAATGGACGTGAATTCGACAACAATCTCTTTAATGACTTCGCCAAATACTACAACATCAATTTACACTATACAACACCTAATCAAAACAGACGGAGAAGAAACAAAACTAGAACAAGCAATGATCGCATATAATAACTCTTTAAATCAAAGTTTAAAAATGACACCCAACGAAATTACTTTTGGTATAACTAATGAAATATTTAATGAAACACCCGAAATCCAAGAATATTTGATTCAAGATTATCATGAGAAGATGAAGAAACTCCACGGAACAATTAAGGCAAACATCGAGCAGAATAAAGAAAAATATATAGAAAAAGCAAACAGAACCAGAGAAAATGCAAACTTCCCAGAAGACGTTTACATTAAACAACAGAGGAAAAAGAAAACCGACCCGAGATATCAAAAAGGAAAACATTTTAATGGAAAATTTCAAGGAAAAGGGAAAACAAAAAGACAAAAGAAATTACACCCAGATCAGGTAAAAAGACCCAAGAGAGTTAAAAGGAAAAATCCTAACCAAAATAAAGAAACTATTAATAATGACGATATAAACAAAATTATCCGAGAATTAGAAAATAATTCATGTAACAATTTTACAGGAATCGACGAGAATGACTTCGACTTCGACGATGGTCTATTTAACGTCTCATCTTTTGATGACCCTACTCATTTCCCAGACACAAACATTAATGATACAAGACCTATCTGACGGACCAGGAGCATCGATCATCCAAATAAACCCATCTTATGTACTCGAAGACTGGTACACCTTCTTACATTATAA
>NW_027105312.1:15233-15695 GCF_000696795.3 Halyomorpha halys
TTAAACCAATTATTGAGGCCGTTATCGTAATTGGCGCCCGAACGTGGACTGCATTAACCAAAATTAATCGCAGTTTTTCGAACTACACGTTTCATAAAGATTAAGATCTATCACCCAGAAGTTCCTCACCTGTGAAGATTTGGAATCAGGCCTACCTTACCAGGATTATCTATTTCAATTCTTCAGATCTTGAACGAGACGAACGACCTTGGCAGGACTCACTGACCTCAGGTATCCAGCTCAACGACAGGATCAACCACCCCGAAGATCTACTAACAGCGTTCTCAATAATTGTAAGTTTAATTAAGTTAAATATTTCCTTTGTGAATTTTTATGTCTGATTTTTTAAAAGAAGTAACAGAAAAAATAAGACGCCTAGGAGGATTATTAGGTAATGAAGGAGAAGCCAGGTTAGAAACAAGTGGATTTGGGTGGTTGAGAAGTTTATTATGGAAGGAACGG
>NW_027105312.1:15745-16377 GCF_000696795.3 Halyomorpha halys
TAGGAACCAATATAAAACTCATGACAGTTAATAAAGAATACAGTACACTACACAATATAGTAGAACATAAATACAACAAAGTCCTAGAACAACTCTATCACATAATAAATACACGAAACACTCACAGAACAAAACGAGGATTAATAAACGGATTAGGTACCGCAATAAGTTGGATAACTGGAAACATGGACGCCAATGACAAAGAAAAATATGATAACATTCTAACAAAAATCGAACGAAACATGTACCATATTGAACATAATGAACACCCAAGACTAACACTAAACAAACAACTAACAACTAAACTTAAGAAACAAAGAAATAATTATTTTAAACAGATATAAAAGTAACATGGAAAAGATAAACAATTTTGCTGACACAACCCTTATTAAGCTAATGTATCATAACTTACTCGCTATTTTGAATTTAATTGAAACACAAATAAAAGACATCGAACTATCACTAGAACAATGCAAACTAGGAATTACACACCCAAGCATACTAACAACACAACAATTAATACACCTCAAACTATCGACACGGGGAGCACTAATTCAGTAATTAGTCGGAGAGCGGCGGAAAAACTTAGCACCCCAGTTACTCAATTCCATTTCAGTTTCCCCTTCAATCCT
>NW_027105313.1:0-5030 GCF_000696795.3 Halyomorpha halys
ACAAATTTAATTATTATAATTTTTAAATCCTTAAATTTCAACTTTTGATATTTTTAAAAGTTGTATTTTATCTCAAACTCAAATCTACAGATCTTATTCTTTGTTTATTTATCAGTTATGTGCTCATTTTTCTATGTTTCTTTTGTTTAGTTTTTTTTTGTAGTATTTTGTTCATTATTGTTAAATTTAAATAAATTTTATAATTTCGTAATGTTTTTTAATATGCCAATGCTTGAAACTTTTGCAATGTATCCAACCTTAACATCAGGCCTATTATTATATTCCCGTTCCTCTAAACATTATTTTCATGATTTTTAAACATTATGATTTATTTTGTATTCTACCTAAATAAACTAATTTTTCTAGCATTCGATCAGAAACAGTCGAAGTGATGATGTTGATTCAATCTGCAGTGGAAGCTCTTCAATTTGTGAACATAGTCACTTTGCAAAGAATGGAAGTACATATAGTGGAAGAAGCAAACGTTACATAGTTCACTGCAGCCCTCAACCTCCTGATTCTGAAGAGTATTTGACTCCTACTCAACGTGCTAATGCGACAATTCGCAAGCTAAAGGTTTGTTTTTACTTTGAAAATATTTTTGAGGAGTTTTTACATCGAAAGTCTACTTTTATTGTCTAGTTTATATCCACTTTTGAAAACTTATTAAAAAATTAATATGGGAACATACCATATAGAAAAGTTAAATGTGTATTGAAAATTTTGATCTATATCACCTATTTGAAAGGGGAAAATTTTAATTTTGAAGTAGATTATCCATTTTGAATAAAATTTATCCAATTTTTATTTGTCAAAAAATATTACTTTTGAAAATTAGATATACTAACTTATGGTAGAAAACTCTTCTTTGGTATGAGTTAGTTTTCCTTTTATTAAATTTTATATTAAAATTTTCTTTCAATTATCGTTGGACTTAAACAATATGTATAGTTAAAAATATTCTCTTAGGCTAATGTTATAACCTTAGTTGTATTAAACTTAGCAATCACAATAATTTCATCAATTGTAAGTTGTATCAAGTGGTAAATTGTATCATACTCTCGTTCAGAAAGATACAATATTTGGTTGGTGATATTTTTCTTACGATAGGTCTCCAATTTTTTCAGGTCCAGCACCTCACGTACATAATACATCATACAATAATAATAAAATTTATCATTGATTATAATAATCAATATAGTGATTCGTTGCTCAAGCCATTAAAAATAAATTGTTTACAGTAATCTTTAGTGCATGTTTTTCAATGATACTTATGAATTGAAAGAGTCAATTTTGCTCCAGCAGCTTGTCAGAGGTCAGTTTATCATCCTGGGGAAACTCACGTCATAAATATTATTTATGATTCAGCTGAATTCAACAACTTTTCTCCTACTAACTTTTGCCCCTTTTAGACTTTTGATATATATCTAACAGCATTTTTCCCTTGTCTTACCTAACTACAGAACTAAAAATGAAGTCTTCCTCTGTATCTTTTAATTAACATGAGTTTGAGATATATCACACTGGGGAATTAATTTACTTCTGAATTGATTGTTAATATAAGTATCTAAAACAAAGTGTTTTGATTTAAATATAAAAATCCTATTTTAATTAAAACTCTAACTATTTCTGTTATTCTTTCTTTGCTTATCAAGTTTAATACATGATATTGTGGGTAATGAAAAATTTGAAATTCATTAGTAATGATAGTAAATAAAAATATCAAATCTGGTATAATATAGGTTTAACATTTTACTTGTTTTATCCTTTGGGGATTTTGTTAACGAAGAGGGCAATAGGAGAGACTTATTGTAATATCTGCTATTTGAAATTGTATTAAGTTACATATAAACTAGAATATTTTGCAATAACAATTTAAAGTTAAAAAAAAAAATTGAGATATTCTTTAAAACAAAAATATAAGTATATATATTTGTGAATAGCATTTTGAGTAGAATAAAGAAGTGTTTTCGCTTAAGAGTACTTAGTGGGATCATTTAATGATATTGCTCTGATCTACAAACCCTGATCTGCAGTGTATGCTGAGTGATGCCCAGTCCGAAGTGGCCTCTAGGGATGAAGAGATTGCTCGCCTCACAAGAGAGCTGGTTCAGCTGAGGCTGGGTAACGTGGAGAGCTCTGGTCATGGGTAACTAACCACTAACTCTTTTCTATAGTTTTATTTAACACGATAAACTACGGTTACCATACATTGTCTTCTTCTCATTTTTCACTTCTTATAATTTTTTAACTCATTTTACTCGGAATGCTTGTTTTTCTGTTCTACATAACTTAGTAACTATTATTGTCGTACCATACCATTTTTGTAGTTGTATTAATTATGCATGTAATCTTTTTATATATTTCCTTTTTTTTTCCACTAATAATCTAATAATGATATACTTTTAATCGAGTTACCTGATGATTTCTTCATTTTTAATAAACAAACTATAATTTTTCTTGAGCATCCCAAATTTTGGTCTTGAAAAGCCTATGATATAATATAGATGAGTTAATAAATGTCGTGGATAAATGTACATACATATATATATACATATACATATATACATATATACATACATATATACATATATACATACATATATACATATATATATTGAGAAAATGTTTAGGGGTGCGATCAGTGAAGAACACAAATAAGTAAAAACTTATTAATTAGTGCCAACATTTTGGCTAGAATTTCAGGCTTTCATCAGGACTAAGAACAAAAAAAAATAACTATATCGAATAAAAGGAACTACAGGATAATTATGAAATAACAGGTAATATAGATGTATAAATAGTGTTAAAGGAAAATTTATAATGTAAGTATTATAAGAAGATAAAGGCTATATGAGAATTAGTAATATTAAAATTAAGAATGAGTAAAAAACAAGAAAATAATATACATATGAAAATTTAGTAAGTAAATATATGTACAAAAAGAAATGTTTTAAAATTAAAGTTATGAAAAAAGTGAAAGAAAATATAAATGTAATTAATTAAATATCTAAGTAAGATAATAGAATTAAAGAAAAAAATGTAAAATTATATAAGCCAAAATGAAAATATATTTTCCTAGAATTAAAAAAAAAAAAGATTTTCTATGGATTAATTATGCTATAAATTTTCCTTCATCACTATTTATCTATCTGTATTATCTGTTATTTTATAATTATTCTCTAATTTCTTATATTAATTATGGTTTTTATCTTATTTTTGTTTTATTCTTAGCTCTGATGCAGACCTGACATTCTTGCCTATATGTTGGCCTAATTAAATAAGTTTTTTCAATTATTAAATCAATTATTGGATTCTTGAATAGTATCGGTGGCACTGGAAATACATATCAAGGAATTTAAAAATCTTTAGGATACTACTTTAGTAGTCGACATTGATTAGTAAACCAAGAACTTAATTAAAAATATAAGGTCTACCAGCAGTTTATTTTTATTATTATTTAATGCTGGCCTCCGTAGCCTTAATTGATGCTGAGTGACAGTTTTAAGGAACAATTTACACTTAGATAGGTTTGTCTTTTCTATTCTAGCAATAAAACTCCCATTTGTTGGAAAAGATTCTTTGTTATGTAGATTAATATCCACATTGTTATTTTTTAATAAATATTTTTAATGTTTTAAATGTTATTTTTATTATAGGGATGAAGTTGACAGCCCTGAGAGAAAGAATTTAGTTCCTGAACGAATGAGTCCTCATTCATTGTCAGATTCAGGGCATTTTGAAGAGCTTAGCCCAGAACCTATGTCTAAATTACAGGTAAATAACCTATATTAAAATAGGTTTTGTAGTATTAATTCAAATATGATAATTAATAATATATTATTCTATTGTTTCATTTATTTAGCTGTAAGTTAGTGCTATTTATGCCCAGAGTTGTAGTGTTGCATCCTTGATTTATGTTTATGAATTTGGTATTAACATTTCTTATTTAACGATAATAAACTTTTTTTTATGATACATTTAGTGCTACAACCAGCAGTTTTGATTTGTCACTATTATTTATAGATTCTTATAGTTAAAATAGTATCAAAAATAATAAAGCACTATGTACTAAATTTCAACTCTATTTTTTTTTTATGTTTAGAACGATAGGGCTATAAAGACATACTGGTTTATGACTCATATGAAGCTATATGATTAATTAAATTTAGCTCATTTTTCAGTATGCCTCATGATGGATCTTCAACTGAAATGTGATTATTTTAAAAAGAAATATATTTGTATTGAGTATTGTGCAACATTTTTATTATATATGGATTTATCTTGTTCTGAATTTCAACCCTAATTTTGAAAGTTATAAATTAGATTAGATTTAGTATGTTTTGAGGGGCTATGCATTCCAATTTAAAGAATATGCTAAATAGTGTGGAAAACTCTAAAAGGACTAAAAATGGATTTATTCTCTTTTTCATCTCCACACCTCATTTATAAAAATTAGAAGTAAATGAAAACAATAATCAGAGAAATGAAATTAGTATTGTAGCACTCAAAAATTTGTTTTTATTTATACATATAAATTCACTAATATGAATAGCACCCTAATAAGCTTAGGAAAAATTTAAGATTAGATACAAAAAAAAATTGAAATAAAGAAAACATTATCCTACAACAGTAGATTCTTTGTAGAGTTGTAAAAAGATAAACAATATTTGAACCGAGAAAAAAAATTATACAATGTAAAGTTAGAATTATAAAAGGTTATTACTATCCTTGAAGACATTATATTAACGTATACTCTAAACTGTGCTGTTATCTCTGTCCATCATGGAAAAATAATAACTTGAAGTTTTCAGATATTAATGCTTTATTGTTGAATTGATTGTTTTGTTTTTAAATTTTAAAATGGGCTTTGAATATAATTCAAGTGGTTAAAATTAGTCTAAAATACTTTTCTACTCTCTACAATAAAATACTTTCTCTTTAAACTACAAATATTAGAAAAATGGCAGGCCAAGTGGGATGAAAGCTCTCCCAGTAAATTAAAAGAAATAAAACGATCAGTAAAACCA
>NW_027105314.1:0-1074 GCF_000696795.3 Halyomorpha halys
CAGTCCAACGTTTCGGCCATTTCAGCCATCCTCAAGGACATCTTCAATATATTTCTTCCTCACATTAATTTAAAGTTTCTTTTGCAGGGTTTTCTGCCCAGGTCATTATCTTTATTATAAGTTAAAAGCCTATTTTTTAAAATTTAAAATCATTAATATTTAATTTTTCTTATATAAGATTATCCACAATTAATACTCTACCATATAACCATTTATAAAATATGTCCAAGATGTTCTTGAGGATGGCTAGAATGGCCGAAACGTTTTTTGTGCGTGTTTATTTTATAGTTTACAGTATAGCTCATATTTTCAGTTAAGTAAATTGCTTATAATATTCCTCTGATTTTTTTTTTTTTTTCATGTCCCAGAGGTGTGGTTTTTCAAGTTAAATTTTTGGTTTAAAGTTATGGTTAGCCAAAAAATAATTTAACATTTTTACTTTGAAATATTTATTTCTTTTTAAAGAACAATTTTTTAAAACATTACAGAAAATAAAATACAAATATATATATAACGTAATGTTCTCCAAACATCCTGATACATGTAGGTTAGTGAAATCAAACCGTGAAAATTCCATTTGTCATAGTAATTAAAACGGTAGTGTTATTATTATCTTTTAACACATCAATAACTACAAATAGTTATGTTATGTCCTTTTTACGCTTTGGAGAGAGTTATATGTAGGCGTTTCCCACGGTGAAGTGTCGGCCTGGCTTCTGTTTATTCTAGGGTCGAGGCTAGAACTCCTTAGGGAAAAAAAACTCCTTCCCTCGGGAGTCTGTGGAGTCTCTAAGATTATTTTTTTTATTTTCCAATCTTCTTTAAGTTTTGACTTATGTTTCAATTAAATATATAAGCATTTCACAAGTGCTCATCTTCATGTAAATTAAATGTCATTTCCTTGACAGGTGCGAATTAATAAGGACAGGTGTAAAAATAAATATTATGTAAAAAATATATATCTTAAATTTAAAAAAAATAGAAATAAATATATATTTGAAACAAGTTATATATTTTTAATCTTCTTAGCATTATATAGATATTAAAACAAACAAAACCTATAAATGAATATAT
>NW_027105315.1:0-4430 GCF_000696795.3 Halyomorpha halys
TGTACCACCAAAAGAAATGGAAGAGGTTACAAAGTTGACTGTACCACCAAAAGAAATGGAAGAGGTTACAAAGTTGACTGTACCACCAAAAGAAACTTCATTCACTGTAATAAAGGTCGATCAGTTTCATTTCAAAATTTATAAAAAAATAAATAATTGTTGTGACATCCTTTAATTTTGCTTTACCATGTGCAAAAGTATTGTTATCGACTACTCGAAACACTACTTCACAAATGACGATTCAAGTTTATTAAAAAATAAAAATAATTAAATTTATTCTTAATACTTGTAAATGTAGGTAATTATTTGCCTACCTAACCTGATGAGGAATCTGGCCCATTTAAGTGGCAAACGTTTTTATATTTAATTTTTTATTTATTATTATTTTCTTTTTTTTTGGAGAACAAATTATAAAAATATGTTTTTATTTCAGTCACTCATTGAAATATTCCTTATCTATGAATTTATGTTATATTTTATTTATTATCTTAAACTTTCTTGAGACTGGTTAATTATGTTTAAATAAATACAATTCTATCTATTTTAGTTCCAAAACATTTTTATTCTATTTATAAGTCCGACGTTTCGGCCATCCTGAGGGACAATCTATTACAAACAGCTTTTATTACACATATGATCTTCAACAATTCCAAAACAAATAACAATATTATTTATAATTTATCTTACCTTAATACAATTTTAGAACTAAATCATTTAAAAAAAACAATTTCATGGAGGCTATTCTGCCCAGGTCAATACAACAAATTCCCTATGAGAATCATATATTTTTGTTAATAAGCATTTCTTAGACTATGTCTAATTACCTAATTAGTCAATTTTCACATTAAAATAAAAATAAAAATAATTTATCACAGTCACCTTCTTTGGTAAAAATTTATCACAACAATATTTGTAACCTTCCCTCCACTCAGGTCAAGCATTTAAATTATTTAGTATGACTATATTTTGGTTAAATTTCCTCTTTATTTCATTATTAAAATTCTTATCAAGGTTAATTATAATTATCAACATTAAATTTATCCCATGTTTTTCATAAATTAATTTTACGTAATATCTCTGCTTAATGTTGGTTCAGATTCCTTGTGTCTGTTTTAAAATTCACTGTATAATTAATATTTTCTGATATGTAAATAAATGGATTCAAGTATTTTTCTTTTAAATATATTATTTTCTTATTAAATAAATCAAATCATATTCTATTTATTAGATAAATTATTTGTTTATATGATAGTGATAGTGTGGATTAATTGAAAATTTAAAGATTTAAAAAAATAGGGTGTTTGACTTATAATTAATGATCTGGGCAGAATAGCCTGCAAAATATTTTTAGAACTTGATGTGAGGTGAGAATTTATATTTGAAGATTGTACTTGAGGATGTTGAACGTTGTAAACGTTGAACTATTGTTATGATAAAGAGTGTTGAGGCTACACAAGGATACCATTTGATTTATATAATAAATAAATACCAGTCACAAGAAATTGAAAAAAATTATATTTAATGTATTATTTTCTTTATGTAAAATCATAGTATTTATTTGGTTGGCTGCATTAGTGCTGTTTTATTTGGATCTTTCTCCTTGTTTTTAAATCATTATTGTGTTGATAAATTCTGTCCCCCAACAATTGCTTTGTTTCATCTATATATGTAGCTGGTCAATTTAGGCAGGGAATTTTATATATTAATCCCGATTGATTTTTTCGTATCAATTATGTCCTTCAATATACTATAATAATTTTTGATTTTATTGTTGGGTCTATAACTCAAAGAGTACTCCTCAACGTCATAATCCTTAAGATTTCTTAATGGCCTGAGATAGTCCTTTAACTTAATTGAATTCATAAAATTTTTTATTATTTACCATTTCCTTTTCTGTTTTATCTTTTATATTTTTAAGGTTAATTTTCCAAATTAATTTTTTTGTGTAGAAATTTTTCTAGGAACATATTTATTTATTTAAATGTGTTAAAATTTCAATTGATGATAGAATAATTTTCAATGTCTAATGTAGTAAAGCTCTCATTTCAGAAAACTTTGTCTGAATCAAAACTATGTTTAAATGGCTATTCTGTGGTTGTTCATTTTTGTTATATTTATTTTTTTCTTTTAAAGACTAAGATGTTTTTCAAGAAGTATCCGGAAGCTGGTGCTGGAACACGATCTCGCCAAAGATCTTTGGAATGTATCAATCTTAACATTGAATGGCTCTCGACCAATTATCAACCAATAAAAGATTGGTTAAACAATATGGACAATAATATTAATACTGAATTAGTTGAGCCATAAGACTAAAAAAAGAGATTGTATTTATTGTTTTAAAAATTTACTTTGGTAGTTGGTGATGTTGGCCTTATTGAAAGAAAGGTTACACAATTTAATATTGTACGCACATTGGATTATAATAAAGAACCTGACCAATATGTACAATTTATTATTATTATTGTGTTTCATTATTGCTGCTTGATGAAGTAATTTCAAATAAATTAATTTTGTAAACAATGTGTTATCAAAAACAATTCTTTATCTGTAATATGCACATTAATTGCTGAATTAATAACAATACTGTATTATTGTCTTGCTTTATCAGTGCTATAATCATTAATGAATGGAATATGGTCCGGGTGTGGTAAAAAAAACCCAACTCAAATAGTAGATAATTATACTATTTTATTGAGCCAATGTTTCGCCCCACGTTGCAGTGCTTCGTCAGGGCTGTTTTGACGGCGGTCAAAAAACAAAGTCTCACTCTGTTTTTTCTGTTTCACTTTGTTTTTTGACCGCCGTCAAAACAGCCCTGATGAAGCCCTGCAACGTGGGGCGAAACGTTGGCTGAATAAAATAGTATAATTATCTACTATTTGAGTTTTTTTTTTTGACCGCACCCGGACCATATTCCATTCATCTATACACACGGTCAATCAATAATCTTCCATTATAATCATTAATGGTTCAATGATTTTATAAAGAAAATTTCTCTCCTGGAGATAATAATCATTGTTTTATTTTATTGATATGTTTCATTATATGGTATATTTTTTAGTTATGTCATTGAACTAAAAAATGATCAAGAATAATATTTTACCATTATCAACTAAACAGTTAATAATTGTAGTTTTTTAATAGACCAATCTATGTTTTCGCCAGGGAAATAATGTGTTCAGATAAATATATTTTAATTTATCTATGTGTTAAAAAAAATAATATAAATGATGTTACATCCAACAAAGCAGTTGATAATAGTCTGATGTTGTATAATAAAGTATTTTAGTATCCAATCAAATTACTTCTATTTTCCCTCTCATTAAATATAAGCATGTCAAAATCTCACCACATTAATTATGTAACAATTATCATACATCTAATTTTTTTAATAGTATTTTAGAAGTTCATTACAAACAATTATAGTTGAATAGATTTTTTTTCCCATGTCTGTTTAATCCTTTCAATCAGAGTCGGGCAACTATGAAACTAATAGCTAAAATTGCCATGGATACAACCCTTATTCATGAATGAATCATTGATAAATAAATATTGTTATCCATGCCAGTTTTAGCAATTAGTTTCATAGTTGCCCAACTCTGCTTTTAATCCTCTTCTCACTGCTCAGCAATTAATACAGAAAGAAATTGTCTGAGATCATAAAAATTTAAAGGATTGGAAGCGAGTTCTTTTTAATTATGACATCAGAGAGATTCTACAGTCATGAGATGCCTTTGATTTTTATTGGAGAAACCTGGGTGAACGATATGTCCGCACTTGTTACATTTCAAGGAGGTTCCAACCTGTTTTGGAGTGGTATTTGTTCCGATGTCAGTATGGATTTATTGGTTGTGAAGAACTACAATGTTCTTTTTTGTACCTCTTGTTTTGGAGAACATTTTTGGGTTAAATTTGACACCTATGTTGAAAACAGGTTCCTGCTGATTTATGACAATACAGAATATACAAAGCTCGGACAGTTGCTGTGTAAGTTGGAAAATTTAATTGCTCAAATTCATTATTAAAGGTGTCGTGAAAAATTTATGAGATCCATAGTTATATTTTAATAAATATTTTTTATTAATATTATTTTCATATATTTAGTAATATTGATATTATTATTACTAACAATAATAACATGCCTGTATATCTGAAATATCTTTTACCTCGGCATTATTAAAAAAAAAACGACCAATATGCATATCACTGCATACATTTATGTAAATAATATATCCTTGTATAGTTCACATGTAAGTAGTAAACATGTTAACTAATTTATTTATAATCTTAAAATTCTTTCTTGAGACTGGCAATTTTTTACTAAATAATTCAAAAACACTATCCAAATTATAGTCTCAAAACATTTATTTCATTTACACGTCCAACGTTTCGGCCAATTCGGCCATCTTCAGGGACAATCTACTTAATTT
>NW_027105316.1:0-4592 GCF_000696795.3 Halyomorpha halys
TTATATATTCAAAACATATCTGTTAGAAATGACTGTAGACAAAAAGAATAAGTTGTTCGACAAGGAAAAATAAGGAGGGAAGAAACATTACAAACCAGTTTTTAACTTAAATAAAATAATAAAACCCAAAAACGTTGTATTAAGAAACAATTACTTACTGAATAGACTTGTAAAGTTCTCTAATTTTGGTATGCACTTGAGTAAGGTGAGGTATAGATTTGTTCTTAAGTAAGTCTAGAGCTCTAGCCTGAAGCTCTGTTTTTCTCCCAGTTTTATTTTGGCCAGCATATCCGAGCAACATTTGTAGTTCTGAGACCCGAAATGTTAACAGCATATTCTATAAATAATTAAAAACAAAGCTTTAATAGAGTGCAGAACAATTTTTATAAAAGGCCAAAATGTATCCAAGAAAAGGTTAAAACTAAAAATGATAAAGTGTTTACGCTTCCATAGATTATGTAGCATCTCGTACATTAACACGAAATGATATGGGCACAAACAAATTAAAAACAGAAACATAAACAGGGGTAACTTCGTGCATTAAGAAAGATCAATTGAATAGGCGATAGTCCAGGGATATCCTTCTTCAAATGTTTCGTTAGACAAATTACACTGATTAGTGTATTGTTGTAATGGGGTTATTACCACAACTTAAGAACCTATTACTGAACATTTTCATTGAAAAATATAGATCTTTTCTTCATCTAAGGTATGGTTCCTGTTGAATACACTAATTATTAATGTGATTTAATAAATAAAACATTTGAAGTAAGATATAACTTACATTATCACCTACTCAATAAATATCAAATCCTCCCAGTAATTTGACAAAAAATAAAATAGATTTATATTAAGTGAAAATAAAAGTATACAGAAATTTAATAATGCATTTAAATCCTAGAAACCCGCCTTTCTTAACTGATAAATAAAAAAGGACGCCAAAATACAGCTCAAACTTACCTTTAGTTCGTCGGTGCCGGACATCCTTTGCCTCCTTCTTGCAGCCAGCTTGGTCGTCGTTAGAAATATGCTTTGTAAGAAGAAAGATCTTCAAACTAGAGGATCTCAGAGTCTTTTTATCTACCATATAACTTCAAATAGTAGTTCCAGTAAAGAGTTCTTGTACAGGTTAGGAAACTCAGTGTTGTCAACTAGCTTCCAAACATTTTACATTTATGAAATCTCCATTACACGTTTTCTTCATTAGAGAAGATACAATGGATACATAATTAGTCACATAACAACAAAAAAACTATAAACACGTGATAATAATTTGAAAGGGAACATGTATAACGAATTTGTGACTCTTTTCAATGAACTTCCAGTAACTACTTGACTGGAGAAAACATGTGTTAATTATGGTTTAAATCATTTTTAATGCTTAAAATTATTTTTTCCTTCTATTTCAGGCTTATTTATCTCAGAGTCGTGCATTAATAATATTAATTTTGTAAAAATATTTTTAATAGTGCTCTCGTACGTTGGCTATACTGCATTCAAGCTCGCTTCCTTACGATTTCCTCACGATGTATGAACGATTGATTGTAGTATTATTCCTATACAGATATGCACAATGAATTTTAATTACATAAAATGCAATTTAATGATTTCTTTATGTGTATTTCCATTACCAAGATACATGGATTTTAAAGTTGCATTTAGAAATCTAACCTTACTCTTTAACTTTTCTTTTCATTTAATAGGTAATGATTAAACAGCATAAAATCATATAATTTATTTCGACTATGATCGTGTGTCATCCCCAATACTCAACAATTTCATGTTAAGTATTGATTTATTTACATAAGCACTCGCCAATCAGCTGGTTGCCGCGCCCATCTTCCCACAGAAAGGGTTATTGTCTTTAGAATAATGACTATTTGTTTGGAATTGTGTTTTCTTTAAGTAGTTGTAATTGTAATATCTTTTTATAAAAAGTAAACGAAACTAGTTTACTAAACAAACTTCAAAGGCGGGCATTGAATCAAATTTAAAACTTATATATACATATGCTTAAAGTTAGTGCATGCCCGACCTCGACTAAATGGAATTGGTTGAGTTTTGTTGTCGACAGCCATGTTTTAATTAAAAGAGTAATAATATTAGTCGTAGATTTTAATAATAATAATAATTTTCTAAACTAGTGCAAAATAATCATAGTTATAAAATTAAACTTAAGACTTGGACCAAAGTGCATTGAATTATATAAATTAATGAATACATTTATTTTGTTTGACTTTTTTATAGAATTTTATTTAGATATTCTTACTAAATGAAAGTTATCTTTTTCCATCCCTGTGGTTTATTCTGTTCCCACAATCGATCTCCAGGATTCAAGTATTGGTCCCTTTCTCTTCAAAATTTTTATCAAAAATGTACAGGCTGAACCACATGTTTGCCGAACTATGATTTATTCGCGCAAGTTAATAAGTTTGCTTGAATTCGTTTCCAATCCGTTCAGAGACGGTTTTTGGGCACGATTCAAAGGGCTTTGTTTCCATACGTTTGTGCTCATTTAGTATTTTTTTCAAACTGCCAACAAATCAATAATTGTCCTCTCCGCGTTTTAATTAACTGAATAATATCCCTAGCCTTAAGATTTTGTTTTGAAGATTCGGTGTTGATATTTTGTTTCAAATCTTGTCCATTAATTTTAGCGGTTTATTTTGTGTTTGCCACAGCACAATTATAAGTTTAGTTGAAAAATATATATTTTTAGGTGATTAAACTAACAAATTTCTGATAAAAAATCTAGAATAAGTTGAATAAGTTGAATTTATAGGTTATGTTTTACTGTTTCTATGATTTTTTTATCATTTACCTCCTACTTTGCTGATATTTACGTTTACAATCATTTCACCTTTCTTTATTTTGTTCCTTTTTATAATAAAAGATTGTGAATCGAATGTAATAGCAGATAAAAACGCACAAGAGTGTGGATACTTACATCTCTTGCTTCCTTTGTTTACCAAGCATGTGTATCCAGTATAACCTTGTTCTCGCTAATAATTTGAAAGTACTTAACAATACTAAATAACTAGAAGATTGTAAACACTGATAACTAAGATTGTTTTTACTATTATCTCTTAGGGTTTCTTTCTCTTTGCGCTATGAATGCCCTAATGTGTAAACATGGAGAATTATCTATTATCCGTTGATCGCATCCTGCATACTCTCCAGATCTGATTATTACTTCTTTCTGTCATTAAAAGATCTCTTCGCGATATGCGTTTTAAATCCATCAGCGAAATAAAAAAGCATCTCCAGGATTATTTCTTGTCCAAAACAATTTTAAAATTGAGGCTTCCTGAGAGATAGAAGACAGTAATAGAGTGAACGAGTTCTTAAACAACAAAATAAATTATATCTTAAACAGTAAAGAGTGCGTATTTATTTCATATTAGAAAAAGGAAAGGAAATTATGGGACACTAATATATTATATTATGGATAACGATAAACTTTTGGGTTTGCAGTAAGCAGGTTTATCAATTGCATCCTGTTTTACAATTAGTTTAGTTCTACTTGAAGTATCAGGGAGGTATATTGTATGCTCCTTGTATAACTAGAGCAATTGTTGACTATTGAATAAAAGATTTTTTGTTTTCTACAACGCATATATTTTTATTTAAGTATATTTTGGGCCCGTTGGCTACAACATTTAGATGGAATTATTTCCATTCAATGTCCGAACACTATAAGAAAAAAAGCTTATTTCAAATTTTATCATTCGATTACAATTCACACTCAGTATTTGCAAAGACTTTACTTTTGTGTACCACGTGTGTGTCAAGAAGACCATTAGTAAACTTGATTACTTCTATTAGATAATATTAAATATCAAGCCAGGACACGCAATCTAAAAGTTTTATGTAGTGTTAAATTATACTTTGTAAATGAAAGGGAAAAAAAAGAAATGCGGAAAACCGTGGTCCGAAACTAAATTAACAAATCGACGGCGGATTCGCCGATTAAACCCACCGATTTATGGACGAGGGAACCTCGACTTTTGAAAATTAAAAACAAACCAAATTATGAGTCACGTAATCGAAGACCTGGGCTCTGTTTCATAATGAAAGCTAATAGTACTAGTTCAGAGTACAAGTATAGAAACCACGTGGTAATTACACTAATACTTATTTTTTTCATAATAGGGAGGACTATTAGTGATATTACAGGAGTTAAAAGCACTTAAGTACAAGTAACTATTGTAAAAGTCAATGTAATTGTATTAAGTCAAATCGACAAGACTAATAGTATTAGTTTGTTCTTTATTATGAAACAGGCCCCTGATAATAACTTTTCCTAATCCGCTGTAGCTCACTGATAGACGCTCAAATAATTTGGAAACGGGACCTCGAATATCAAAACTGACGAAGTAAATTCGCAATACATAGGGTAAAAATCAAAAATTTTATGTTTGAAAAATTCAAAATAGCGACCAAATTTCAAAATCTCGGAAACTGCTCGGTAGAATTAGTTGCCAAGTCAAAATTAAGGTTCACAAAGACAGATAGAAATACCATAGTGTTTCTATAAATTTTTCGAAAAAAATTCTCAGTAAACAACGGATTAGATGACGCTAGCGCGTCAC
>NW_027105317.1:0-546 GCF_000696795.3 Halyomorpha halys
CAAGACATACAGATCAATAGCATAATATAATAAAATAAAACCGCTCTTTCTTCAACTGACTTGATAGCGACTGAAATGGAAGAGTAAAATCGACAGGATGGATGACAACTTAATCAAGACCAGCGCCAATCAACGCCATATCGATGAGAAAGAGTCTTGAAGATCGACTGAAACGTACATGGGAGGATTTAGATTGGGTTTTGATGGAATTCAGTGGAAGGAAGTGTGATCGGCATTGAATCTCTTTATTAATTAAAAAATTTTAAACAAGTTCAACAAAGTAAATTCTGAAATAAAAAGTTGTTTTGTGGTTAGAAATTATCTCGATCCCTTTCATATTTTATAATATGTGATTGATACATATTGTACAAATAATAGCTATTTAATGCGTGGTTATAAACTTTTTTTGAATGTGCATTTTAGGTTTCTTATATTAAAAATATAATACATTAAATCGATTAATTTACATTATTATAAAATTTAATTAATTAAAAATAAGGAAGTAAAAGACATTTAAGTATACATTACAAATTCTATAAATAAAAG
>NW_027105317.1:5536-6897 GCF_000696795.3 Halyomorpha halys
ACTATCGAAGGGAGTTCGCCTGGTAAATTGTATGTAATCCAACGTCAATTGAATAATAACAATTTGACCACTTAAACTATATCCGAACCCTCGAGTGCCCAGATATTTTATTTTAATTTAACTATACTTGTGGCAGGTTTCGAAGAAGTAAATGGTATCTTCCTTTATTTTCGGAGTTATATACATTGTATTTATCGATTGTCATGCCTCCATGATTTTGCTCTTAAATTAAGTAATTCGGCTCTATACTGGAAAATAGACCGCATTTTTTTTTTTTTTTTGTTAAAGCAAAGGTGTAATTTCTTTAGATTTAATTAGATGTAATTTAATTTTTATGTTTCTTATTTCATATAGTAATTAAATGGTCCTCTCTTACTTGTATAAATTGTCTAATTTTTTTTTTCTATTTTGTAACATAAATGCTACGCTTCTGTTATAAATGATAGATTGGAGCATATAATTAACTAAACATATAGTTAAAGAAGTTAATACTAGCATTTCATTTTCTTTTTAAATACATAATTCGAAATTCTATCATGATGCTACACCGATTTAGAGAGCCAAAAAGCGGAAAAGATAATAAAACGAATGATAATGTGATCTATAATTTCAGGAATGAATTGAAAAACTAAATAAAAGATTATTTATTAATTATAATTATTGTTTTTTGTAAAATAAATATTAGTATTAATGAAATTATAATGCATTGTTTCATTTCCAGATGTTGGTTTCACTCCTGTCGGCTCAGACCATGGGCGCCACATTTTTTTTTTGTAATTTTATCATTCACTATGCTATAATTTAGTTCATCAATTTGTTATTATCCCCTTCTTATTTATTTTATGTTGCCTGTAAATTTGGTATGGATGGTTAAATAAATTCACTATTACCTTGTGTCCTTAAGTGTCTCATTATGTGGTATAAAAAAAACAATTAACTCTGAAAAAATAGACCAATAAAAGGGTCTTGATGTGGGTCTCAAGATTAATAAAATAAATAAATAAAAAAAATCACTATTAAATTTCTGTAGAGTGAATGGATCTATGAATATATATTGCCACATCATTATATTCATTGTTTTTTTTCCAATGCCGATTATTCTCGATTTTATCAATGCTGACAGTTTTATGGTACTGCTTATTTGTTAAATATAATTCTTCTGACCTATTTTGAAACATACTATTTTAACAGTGAGCGAAAACTGACTACATTCATAGGACACTTGGACTGCCAACAGTGACAGAATTCATCTCACGGAGGCAAATCAAATTCTTTGATAGCCTCCAACATTGCACTCACCCACTATTTCAAGCATTAACTCCGACAGGACGCCCACAAAGGTGTTAAACACACATAAACAG
>NW_027105318.1:0-690 GCF_000696795.3 Halyomorpha halys
TTCACTCCCCTTCGTCAAATAAAAAAAAAAAAAATGGTAAACATCGTTTAGAGGACAGAGATAGGGGTTTAATAAATTCAGGAATACAGGCAGATTATAGCTGTGTGTTAGTCCTGTGGGTTCCGCAACTCTTCGGGATCCACCCACCAAAATCTGGCTTTCGAGCGTGATTCGGACCAAATCACCTTCTTACACAATCATTGGTCTATTATTATTATTTTTTTTATTTATTTATTTATTTTTTTTTTCGGCCAAGACTCCCATTGGAGTCCTATACTGCCTAACAATGGTTGGGGGTCAAAGTTCTTCATTTTGTGGGACCGCCACGCAATGAAAAAAGTCGACGTCCCAGGCCGGATTCGAACCGGCACCGCAAATAGAATCATTGGTCTAGTAACAGACTAATAAATAGCAAAACAATAATATATAACCTAAACTTTCGTCGCTCCATTGCCAAAGAGGAGCATATGAAAATCCACGAGAGGATTGTGTTTGAATTATGGTAGTAGATTTAAGGATGCAGTTAAGAGACTTACTTGAAATCCACACACAAAACTGAAACGACAAGAAACTGCTCGAAGATTCCGATTGCTACAACATTTACTTGACAAACGCTCTAAACTTCCCATTCACTACAAAAAATAATCAACTTTTTAATAATTTTATTATAAAATATAAGTCATTATGAAA
>NW_027105318.1:4726-5359 GCF_000696795.3 Halyomorpha halys
TATTATGTTTTTCTTCTTTTTTTTACATTTACTTAAAACGGTTAAATATGTAGGAAAAGAAGAAACACAAATAAGTGGAACATAACTGATAAAATTCACCGTATATTTTCTATTTTTTTTTATTTTTATTTATTTTCCTTATGTTATATTTTGGTATACGCCGTGTGTATCGGCAACCTTTAACGTTTCGGTCCACTTATAGAAATTTGTTTATTATCAAGTATGAAATTACATATTTCTGGCGGGTAATTGCTTGGAATGTTACAGAAAGTTCTCGTTAACATTGTTTGACCAGAACCGTCGATATTTTATTAACTGTTCTTTGATAAAAACTTGTTCTTATGGTATTTTTTTGTAAAGTGCTTAAATGCTAAATTTTTAAAATGACACACTCTAATAAACCTTTAATTTTGTTTCTTTGAAATAATTAACCATCTCATATTTTTATTAGTAATAAAAAATGGATAAATATGAACTATGAAAGTATTTGATTATTAACTTTTGAAGATTGCAAAATAGTTTTCCAGGTTGAAAAGACTTTCTGTAAGTAGTAATGTAGTCGTATTATATACAGTGCCACACGATTATTGCATTGAAATTTACAGCCTGGACACAGCAGATATTTTTGACAAA
>NW_027105318.1:12114-12442 GCF_000696795.3 Halyomorpha halys
ATATAAAACTCCACACTACTTTTTTTTTTTTTCAATCTCTTTATCGAAATTTACAACCGTATATTACATAATACATTCAGTAAATTTGATCTTAGTTAAAATGGAGTGTAACAGGTCATAATGGCATGATAAAGTCATGTAGAGAAACTACCCATTGATAGCACTCTAATGACATTTTACATTAGCCTGGTCTCGTGGCCATCTTCTTTTCTGGCGCCTTGGAGAATTGTCAAAAATGAAAGAGGATGCAAGGTTAGAAACTAGGGGGTTTGAGTGGTTAGGGAATTTATAATGGAAGGAGTGATATCTGGTTCGAGCTAGATCGGTT
>NW_027105319.1:0-4462 GCF_000696795.3 Halyomorpha halys
TAATTAGGGGTATTTTTATTATTTTTAAACCCAAAAGTTTTGATAAATAAATAATTTTGCTTAAAAGCTAACAATTTTAATAAATAAAAACATTTTAATTTTTGTATAAACCATATCGGTATTGGAAAAGTTTCTACTTGCTCTTTTTGTATTTCTTCTGATATTTTTGGATGCTTACTCTATGGTTCTTCACCATGATTTAGGATCCTGAAGAATATATCATCAGTTAACTCTTGGTACCTCCAATTTCAAAGGAATGATAAATAAATCACTGCAAGTTATGTATAGTTTCGATTTCATCAAAATATTTTTAAAAAAAACCTAGAGTCCTCAATACCACTATAAAGTAAAATCACAATGTTAAATATAACAATGCCAAAAGTGAGAGCCATCCTAGCTAGGCTTAGAATACTTTTCCAAATGTAGTATAGAAGAATTGCAAGCCAGACTTATTATGTCAACGTTGATGGAAAACACGAATGAAATAAGTGAGAAAACAAAAAAAAGCACTTCCAAAAAAGAAAATAAACTGGAATAATAAATGGCTTAAGGAAGAAGATTAACAGAACTGGATAAGTCTTTATAAATATTACATACATGGTTTAAAATATAAGATTAACAACAATGATAAGAGAATATATATTTCATCAGATGAAGATTTTCCAATAATGACTACATGATTTCCTCAAACATGTAACAATAATAACAAAAAAACAAAAATTTTTATATCTTGTCAATTTTATTTGTCATGGTTCAATAGCCTACCACTGGGAAGTACAGCAAATAGCTCACCAGACCTCTACTAAGTAGCACACGAACAACCCCATAGTCAAAGTAATATTGAAGAAAATCATTTGTACAACTATATTTTTCCATAAATATGTTAAATACTACTTTTATTTATAATAAAGTGATAAGACCGAAATTAGTTGATCTACACAAGATTAAGGTAATACAAATGCCTCCCCACATCATTTTCAGTTATGAGTTTCACCTTGCCAGACTTAAAGAATAGAGGATAAGCAATTTTCTTGGTTCCTCTCGAGATGACCACCTTAGTAGAATACTTCCTCAATTTCTACTTATTATGAATCATGTAGATTTTTTTATTTATCTTTTTTTTCTTCCATCCTACTTGAAGCGTAGTGCTTGAGATTCATTACTTGATACTAGATTCATTACTAGTATCACATCTCGATCCATCCTCACTTTCTCCTTTTCTATGTTCATTACCTCTCTCTTAACATGTCTTGTAAATGCCTTCTATAAGGTTGGAATAAGGTGCCCACAGACCAGACCAAACAGTATATCAACACCCTTGATATATTTATTAGCATTGGTATGTTTTACACGAAATTACTTATTTATTAAAAGTGAATTTCATATAAAATTACTCGCATTTATTTTTATTTATTAAAACTGTGAAGTTTTTAGATTTGTTCTAAATAAAATTACCACTAATTATTATGAGATTCTTAATATTCAAAATATAACGAATTACCTGTTATTCCATTGGAACAAATAACTTGGACCCTATTTTCAGCGAAGAATATAAGCTTCATCACAGGTAATCCAATCAAACATACCCTAAAAATACACACCTTCTATAATTATTGTTCCTAAAATTGTTCCTTTTTCTATGTATTAAGAATATTTATGTGGAAAGGGAACATGTTTTGATTCAAAACAATAATTAGAGAATTAAATTGATTAGAAAATAAATATTACTAACTTTAATCATGGAATTTTGATGATGGGAAAGGCCCCATTTCTGCAGGAAGTAAAGATCATGGAAAAGACCTAGGTTCCATAAGAGACCTAAAAAAGTAGACCCCATTCTGGCATATGGTATGGGTTGAAAAGACATCAGTACTCTTAGCCAAATAATTATGTTATATCTTTAGGCAAGTAACATCACAAAAAAAAAAAACTTCTGAAGAATCAAAATGGGTGGCAGATGAAGGAGATAGCAAGACAGAGAATTTAGTAGAAGATATTAAGAAATCAGGTAAGGCACAAATCATAATATTCATATGTGCATGCACTTTTCATGTAGTTTTGTGTTAACAACTAAACAAAATACTGAGGTATTTCCCATGATGCTTATCAGTATTCTCCATTCAATAGAAGTTATATTTATAACTTTTTTAAATAAAATTACTTATCAAGTTTTTAAATTTAGTTTTCCTTATCAAATTTCTTAAATAAAAGCATTTCAAGATATATAGTTTGGTTTTGTATATTAACCTGTATGTTACCATAGTACAATACAATACAATCTTGATAGTCCCGATCTGTAATCTTTATTGATTAACAGTAAAAAATCCATAAAATTTGTTTTCCTTAATAAAGAAGTGGTACAAATCAAACTGATTTTTGCATTATTTTAATCTTAATTCCTTATATGCATTGTTTAAATGGGATCCTCAGAAGTCCGAAATACTTCATAATCTTGTCAGTCCCATATTTCACAGACTATGAAGAATGAACTCTAATTAATAAACATGACACCTCTGGAAGATATATCCAATGTTAAATACCTTATTTCAACCTAGTATATCATAGCAGAAGGATTGTGATATCTAGCTTTGTAATAAAATGAAATAAATATCATATTTCAATAGGCCTGTTCCCACTCGGAATGGACAGAAATATATTATATAGTAAATAAATAAGTAGAATATTGGTCTGCCTTTGAAAAGTAGATATCCACAAACATAACATTTCATCATTCCCAAGATAATAATAGAAATATTCAATACATTTTATAATTTTGTTTTTAAAAAGAAAATAACAGAGGACTTTAATAATTTTTAATTGTTTTATGCAGGAATACCAAAGGATTTAATTTTATTTAAGTATTTCCATTATCTTATGAAAAACTTTTCCTCTTCATTTAATTCAAGTTGACTTGAAATACTTACAATGGGAAATGAAGGACTATAACACTATTAATTCTCATATCCATGGTTAGATTGGAAATAATCAAATAAATGCTTTCTCTAAAATGAGACTGATTATTTATTTCTGTAAAAAAGAAAAAATATATAATAATAATTTAATATAAATTAAATGACATTATCGATACAAAACTTTTAAAATAAAATAAAGAAGTACCTCAAGCATAAAAGAAAATATACTCAAATAAATAAATATAGGAAAGAAGGAGAGTAGATTTTTAATAGGTTGTATCATTTTTTTTTCAAGATGACAAAAAAGCAAAAGGAAAGGTGGATTTTTTTTTTATGTGATTAAATATACACAATATACCAGCAATTTTCAATTTTAACTTCAGTTTTTGTGGAATAGGAAGTGCTACAGGTACCTCCTTTTCCCCTACATTACACCATTTATGTAACCCAATTGTTACTCATGGCAACGGATTAAACTTGAACAAAAATCTAATTATAAATAGGATAACTGTTTTAAAAATTGGCTACCTTCAATATTTTGAGGTTTACAGGTGATAATGTAGTTTTTTTCTTCATAGAAAATATTATGAATAATCAATGGCTCAGAAACAAAGGCTCCTTTTGATACTCTCAAACCAACTTGAATTTCATAAGACAATAAATTTGCTTCTTTTTTTAAATCAGATATAATATGGTAAGCTCTTTGCAATAATGTCCCCCTGAAAAAATTAAAAGATCAAATTTGTCTGATCATTTAATGGTAATAGGAAAAGTTACAGTGATTATTTTATGTAATTAAAGAAATATACCCCTACATATTTAAAAAGTGATGAACATTGCAGGGAAAAGTGGTTCTGAAAAAAAAGGTTTACTCAACACTGATTACAAAAATAAAAAACACACCAAATGGAAAAAAATCAAGGAAAATGTTTGAGAGAAAAATGTGATAATATATTTCGAAACTATTAAGACTGGTAAATTCATTAATGTTCTGTTCAATTATGAAAAGCTAAAAAGTACTAATGTGTTTTAGTTTTATATGAAAGCTACAATAGAGAGCTTTGTCTACATTGCTTACATTATTATAAATAAATTTATGATCATCATAGCTGTAATCTTCAATACATTATACTCAATCAAGAGAGAAAGAAAAATATTTTATGCAATAAATACTTCACTTTAAAGATAACAGACAAATAGATAAGATATATAAGTAAATTAACACTAATAATTTATTTAGTAGAATAAATAGAAAATAAATATAAGACTTAATTTAAGATTTAGTCACCAGACCACCCATCCTCCTAGCGTCCTATCTCTCTGTTACCTATCAATGGCCAAATCGTGGAGAAACTCATCTTAAAACACCTGTATCCCATCCTAGAATCCAACCACATAATCCCAGATCACCAGTTTGGATTCCGAACATCCCATTCCACTATCCAGCAATGCCATTGTGTGGTTGATATTGTCTCGTCTTCATTAGACATATTCCCAGATCACCAGTTTGGATTCCGAACATCCCATTCCACTATCCAGCAATGCCATTG
>NW_027105320.1:0-5449 GCF_000696795.3 Halyomorpha halys
TGATTGGCTGCCCAAATCCGTGTCCCAGCTCCCCCATATTCTCTCTACTCATAAGAACAATAATACGATATTATTTTATTTGAAATATCGATATATTGTTTAAAATGATTAAAATAACATATAGAAATATTAAAATAGGAATATCGGTATTTTATTTTTATATTATATACTTATTTCGATATTTTACACTATTGTAATATCGATATGGTATATTAGCAACAATATTTCGACATTACTTTATGGAAATATCTATATTTTGTTTAAAATGACTAAAATAACATATAGAAATATTAAAATAGAAATATCGATATTTTATATTAATAATTACATATTTTTTTCGATATTTTGTATTGTTGTAATATCAATATGGAATATAAGGAACAATATTACGATATTACTTTGTCGATATTCGTTGAAAAAAAATCGAAATATCTTTTTTAATCTACAATATTAATAAAAATGAATAATATCGAATATCGAAAGGAATATGAAATTATAAATTTAAAATATCGAAAAACTATTTTTATGCTTTTTATAAAATTTTCATAATCTTATTATACCCAATATAGCTATTTCTATAAAAAATAAGATTGAAATGTCGATATCGATATTATCAACAATGTGAAATACCGAAATGAATAATAACTTTTCAAAATGTAATATCGAAATACCTTTTTTCAGCTTTTCATAAATTTTTTTATTTTTTTTTTTTTATAAAATATCTATATTTCTATAAAATAAAATATCGAAACATGGTTTCTAATCTTCTATGTCGACATTAGTAACAATATCGAATATTGAAAGGAATATGAATTTTTCAATTTAAAATATCGAAAAAGTATTTTTATGCTTTTTCTAATCTTCAATATCGATAATAATAACAATGTAGAATATCGAAATGAACATGAATTTATCAATTCAAAATATCGAAAAACAATTTTTAAACTTTTTATAAGATTCTTTTAACATTTTGTAATGAAATATTATTTCGATAAAAAATATCGAAATATCATTTCTAATCTTCGATAACTATATTAATAACAATGTAAAATATCGAAAGGAATATGAAATTTTTAAATTGAAATATCGAAGTAAAATATCGAAATACGTTTTTTTAGCTTTTAATCAAATTTTCTTAATCTTATTGTACCAAATATCGACAATTCTATAAAAAAAATATCGAAATATCGAATATTATATCTATTAGAATATTGTTGATAATTATCGATATCGATATAAATAACATTATCATAGATCAAATGGATGTTAAAGTATTGAAACAATATCGATCCTTTGATAATATAATATCGGAATACTTTTACTAACGTTAGAAATAAATAATTATAAAAATGTCAAATATCGAAATGAATATGATGAATAATCAATATTAAATATTGAAATACTGTTACAAAATATCGATATTTGGATTAAATAACATCGGAAAATCTTTGCCATATTATATTGTACGAATATTTCCTCCTGAATATATGATTATACATATATTACATTGGAGTGTATATTATCAATATTTCTTTTATTTATATATATTTAGTGCGTGTTCCAGTGTAACGATAAAAATGACTCTTTAGTTATGTTCTTTATTTGTGAACACAACAATATTTACACTTGTGATATATAACAAAACATTTATAATTTACAGTTTTTTCATATAACAACACACGTTCTTTATAATTAATTAATTGTAATTTATCATATGGCGAGAGGTTTCAAATGGGTTTGCCACTAAAACAAATGTAAAATAATGAAACTTTAAATGAATTATAATTAAAAATATATTTAAAAGAAATAAAAATGTTGATAATAATTTCGACAGTGGTGAACCCATTTCAAACACTCTCTTTGCAAACGTCAACTATTGCCGCTGAAGACGTTAATCATGCCACCACATCTACTTTTAAGGTGTGACCTTTTTTTCTTTTTTTTTTTCTTTTCTTTTTTCTTTTTTAGAAACGATATTCCAATATTATCAGTTACTCGATATCGATATCAAAATATCGGATATCGGAGACAAAATATCGATATCGATATCCCATCCTTAGTGTACGTACGCCACCAGTGCTAGGACTAAGCCTGGAAAGAAGGTGGATCAAAGGTCAAAGAGAGGTATTTAGAGCTCCTTTATCTATAGGCCTAGTCCATGCGGCTGTGACCGAAAAGCGGTCGGTACATGTCTGCTTGAGATTGGTTAGTGCATTGTTTTGGTATCTTTTATTATTCATTGTATAGATATTGCTAAGTGTTACGTACAGAAATTATTAATATATAAAAATTACAATATGTCTTTACAAAATAAAGCAATTTGTTAATTCGAGAGCTTCGGTGAGGCTTGAGGTGTCTCTGGTGAGTTGTGGCCGAACCGCTTGCTACTTCTCGCCCCTCTCGCTTCATATATATACAGCTGAACTGGATCCAATGTATATACCTCCTGGCCTCAAGCTACGCAGCGGGGGATGCTCAGCAGACGACTAGTGCTCCTCCACCACCACCAGGAAGACCTCCGAGCCCCTTCGAGAAGCCTATTTTCTCAACCTTTGGCTGTCTGGAGTCGGTACTGCGTCGCACCAAGGGTAACAAATCCTCCGGACTCAACGAGATCCCAAATGTCCTATTGAAGATGCTTCCCAGGAAGGGTAAAGCCTTCCTGCTGAACATCTTCAACTCGTCCATGAGGATCTCGTACTTCCCGACTGCCTGGAAGCGTGCGATTGTGGTGCCACTACTCAAGCCAGGGAAGGCGGGAGACTCTCCAGAGCACAATCAACCGATCAGCCTCCTCTCGCACATGAGTAAGATCTTTGAGCGCTTCATACACGACCACCTCATGGAGCACTGCAAGAAGGCTGCTGTGATATCACCCGAGCAAACCGGCTTTCAACGAGATGTCTCATGCGACCATCATCTGGTGAAGTTGCAGGCTCACACCATAGAGCGAATGAAGAATAACTATGCGACTCCCCTCATCTCGTTGGACTGTAGCCAGGCCTTTGAGAGCGTATCCCACCCGCTGCTACTTCGCCGGCTGGAGGAGTTCAGGTTTCCCGCCACTCTGTGTCGATTGGTCAGGAACTACCTCAGCGATAGATCATTCGTGGTCAGGGTTAGCGGAGATTTGTCCCCCCCAGCCCCTCCACCTGCGAAGTGCCTCAAGGGTCTTTGCTGGGACCTCTATTGTTTGTAGTCTTCACCTCTACAAAACGACACTGACCAAACTACAGAGTTTCCATAACTCCCTCCTGTATAGTACGAGGAACTTTACTCCAGCGGACCAGGTACAGAGAAATATGTGAAGAGCTCCAACTCCCGACTGTGCCAGAATTCATCCGCCGTAGGCACATCAAATTCTTTGATGGGCTGAAAGCCTGTGCCAATCCACTGTTCCGTGAAATCACACCTCCACCAAGACCTGGGAGGTGGCAGAACACTGTTCCCCTGGTCGATGTTCTCGCCTCGGGAGGGACTTCTGCCTCTACAGCCATGAAGTCATCACTTCATTATCGTCAGCCAGAATAGCCCCTCGCTATGCCTACTAAGCTCAAGGCAAACACATGCCATCATCAATGACACCACTTTTAGCGGGCCCGGCAGCCTATTTCATAATGCCACACTGACAAAACAAGAAGAAAAAAAAATCAATGTATATATTAAATTCTATTACTAAATGTGTTTCTGATGTGTATAACTAGAACTTTCCTAAAAGGTTCTCAGAAGTTAACAAGACATCTAAATCGATAAAGTATATTACATAAAACTTGTAAATCTAACAAATATTAAAGAGAAATATTTCTCTTATGAGTTCCGTTTTGTAAATATTGGGTAATTAATAAATTTAGCTGTTAATTTAATATTGTGAATAAAGAGCCAAGACAAGTTGTGGAAGCCTAATATTTTGAACGGTGTTCGTAAGTCCTCTGAATGGAACCGACCGACCTCTCATATAATGGAATTTTTGTAATTCCTCCTGAGGTAGGACAGTAATTAGGAAGCATTGGTGGTTGAACCATTCTTTCTCCCGAGGGGACATTCTCTGCCTTTTAACTGTAATTCAAAAGATAATCGTCAATTTCAGACCAACCCTATTGTTTCTAAGAAAATTGTAATTTGGTAGAAATTTAGTTAAAATAATCATTCATATACTTATGGAACTATAAGACATTATCATAGTTTACATAACAATGAGTTATAACCAGTAGACCAGTCAAAACTCATCAGTGATTACTTGTATGTTTTAAGAAAATACTTATATAGTATTTTATAATTTTTATGCCGACTAGAAAGGCAGTTGAACTTGGTCGAATCCATCTTTTTTTTTTACTACTAGAATCAAAGTAGTTACTACTAGAAAACGTTTGTTGACAATTGGTTCTGGTATCACCTGTCAGTAGGCTTTTAATTTTTATAAGTTTTATTATTTAGTATCTATCACACTGAAACTATTTTTAAATAATTAAAGTGTTTTTTTTCATTGTCAATAATTCAATCATTTATTTATTATTTCTTTTCGTATTCTTCAAAGTTATATATTCTTTTTTCAAGAATATTTTCAAGTTCCTATAATATTTACTTATTTAGGACTGGTCATTTTTTATGCTTAAAATTTCGCCTGATCCCTTCAGTCTTTGAGAACGCAGACGGAATGTTAGTAGAAGATGGCTCCGAAAAGTCTGAACAAACAAGAGGAGTAAGATAAGGCATCAATAAGTGGCGGTGAGTTCCGATACCTCGCGTTCCTCCAATAGCCGATCAGGAATTGGCTTTATGGCCCCGCTTGCTAGTCACCATCAAAGGGTATTTATTAAAAGTTGGCCCGTCCCTTCCCCAGTCTCTATTAATCCAGCTTGCTTAAGATCTGGGTGTGTTTCCTTTCAGAGTCGATATTCCAGGATTACGATATCACTTTAGTGAAGTTTACAGTAAAGTGAACTTTACAATAAGCCAGGAACTAAAATACAGAACTTATTTTGAATGCAGTGTGATGTTCTTAATTGAGCTTATTAGGATCTGTTCACAAAAAAGCACGGGTTCTTATTTTTTTTTAGGGTTAATTAGGCTTGCATGAGGTCTTATGAATTAAAATATATATTTATGGTATAAAACATTATAATCATCAGCGTCGTTATAATTTTTTTTTATGTGTAACCATATCTACTCCACTATCAATGAACTAGATACAACCGTTCCAGATTCTATTCTAGAATAGAAGAGATTATATTCTAGATGCGATCATTTACAGGGAACAAAAATTATAGCTAATAAAGGGATTTTTGGGAACACATTAACATCAAAGAAACATTGAATGGGCCGCCTATAGCTCAGTGGTTAAGACACAGTCTTACCAATTTGATGTTTATTGGCGGTGCCGGTCCGAATCCGGCCTGGGACGTCGACTTTTTTCATTGCGTGGCGGTCCCACAAAATGAAGAACTTTGAC
>NW_027105320.1:8134-10055 GCF_000696795.3 Halyomorpha halys
AGTAGGCTAGGTTATGATTTACTTTAAAGATTCTATCAGTGAGGTAGGAGCGGATTGTAAGGAAATATGTTGGTAACATAATTTAAATTAGAAATATTAATATAACATCTGATTATTATCTTTGTGGTTAATAATTACAGATGATGGATAATTATTATCATTTTCTATTAATATTTCGTTTAGTTGTTACCATGCGTCCTTCTGAGCACTTATTTTCTGATAATAGGGAAGGCAGTAATATTTATTCTGTTTTTCATATTAATTGTTAAAAATAAAATTTTCTTTAGGGATTTATTTATTCACTCTAATACGTATGAATTCAAAAATATTCATAGATACTATCAAAGGTATTATTATTGTAGTATTGGTAGTTCAAATTCAGTTTGATCTATCTTCAATGAAATCTACGATCATCTTTTCATTTTTTTAAGAATATTCTTTCTGTTCAAAGTCTAAGACTAACAAGATCTTAAACAAATTAAAGACACTAAAAAAAAAAGTTCAGTTATTATTATAATATGAAATTTTAATTTTGTGTTCCACAATGGTTTCCTATATGTTATTTATGTTATTAAATTAAGAAAAAATTAAAAATGAATGTTGTGGATGATTTTAATCTCGCGTCCTGAAACTGTTGTGCGCTTTAAACATTTTAAATAAATCAGACATGATGGGCATTTCATGTCATGATATTTTCATAACCCATTTATAGAATAAAGTGATCGGCTTTATCCTTTAAAAGGGTTTCCTGGGTTTTCACTGGTTTCCTGAAACATTGAGATCAGAGCTACGAGCAAAAGTCTTAATAGTTTTAGGGGAAGAAATGTTTTATTGAAAAAAATCCAAAACAAGGAAATGTCTAGTTTGTGAGTTTGGAATGCGTTAAAAATAAATAAATATACATGATAAAGTTCCCAAACTCAAAACAGGAAACGTTTTTGAGAAAGTCAACGTGATGTTTTCATTGAACTTCAGGTTTTGTTTCTTTGCTCCGGAACATAGAATATTCGAACAATTTACTCAGATAATCTCATAATCTCCTAATCTCATAGCTAAAAGGGAATAACGTTTCGGCAAAATAAAAATAATAAATTTTTAATAAAAGGTATGAGCACCGAGTACAAAGTTAGATCAGGTATACGCATTCTCAAACCTTTTTTCTCAACAAATTACTGCCTTTACCTTCAATTTACAGTGGCATCTAGCACGGATTTTTAATTTAAAATATGCATCATTCCATTTTGTAAAATATAAGCTTTTGGAAATTATAGGATATGTGAGATTTTGTTAATTTTGGTAGAGTAGATAAATCTCACATAGCCATATAGAAGTATATTTATTTGATTATAACTTTATACTCTATTCAACTTTTAATAATACTTTTATTGGAGGAATATAGTCCAGGTGGCGTTCAATAAAGGTGTACCAGCTGACTGTAACTCCCCCTGCCAGTTTACGAACAATCCTCGTAAACTTATACTGTACAATATAACATATATAAAAAAAATATGGAAAACTATTTATAATAAAAAAAAAAATTCCTATACCAATATACAAAAACTCACAAGTTTATCAAAAGTAAACACTATATACATAAATTAAACTTAAAAATAAAGAAAAAGATTTCTGGTACAATAAAATGAACAACATAAAGTAAAAAAATACAAAAGTCACAAATAAACTAAAACGCAACATGAAAAAATTCAATAAATAACTACATTTCAAGTGGAGCTGTTATGAGAACAGTCCAGTCTCTATATTATCATTGCCGGAAGTTTTAACTGTTCAATATGGGCAGTTGTCTTCTTTTTAGATTCTCGGATACTCTCTATCGTAACTACATTATTCTCCCTAATAATTATCACCCTGAATGGGCCCTCGTATCGCTGTATCTCCTTACCCCTGTTAGAACCCAACTTTC
>NW_027105320.1:10750-13336 GCF_000696795.3 Halyomorpha halys
GTGATTAGTCTTACCCTGATGATACGCTAGAGTGACTTCTCGTTATTGTTATTCTTCCAAAAGGGTTTCCACCATTAGTTTGCAACGGATGAATGTCCGGCCCTTTCCTATCAGTTCATCACGCCATAGCTGCTTGATCTTCTCCCAAACAGCTTCATTCCCAACATAAAGGTGATACTTTTCTCCAGGTTTCGAAGCATTATTCAACGCTTACCGGATTTGGTCTTTTTTCACGCCTAGCTGTGTCCAGATCGTCGTTATTTTACTTCTCCCGCATTCATTATAATTACTTTTGGTCAACCCGGTGGTTTTCGTCTTCCAAATAATTTGTCTCATCTTGTCGTTAATATTTTCATCTATTTCCTCTATCTCTCTAGGTCTTTCTTCTGCCGAACTCTCATTATTCGACGATTCTTCCCTATCATCTTCTTCTCCTCCATCCTTTTCTTCCTCTCCAGGCATCCATTCCCGCAGAAACTGTCTCCTTACACCGGACGTTTCCTCAGCCTCCTCCTCTACTGCATTTACTGTTATTGCTCGTGACAACCAATCAGCTACTACATTTTCTTTTCCTTGTTTATATACGATTTCCATATTATACTGTCCGAGAAGCTCATTCCAACGCGTAACCTGGCTGAAGACTCTTTCAACTTTCCCACCCATTGCAAGGGCCTGTGGTCAGTGTACTCTAAACCTTCTTCTAAACACATAGAGCCTAAAGTGGTAACAGCCCACACTATTCCCAAGAGCTCTCGTTCCAGTGCGTTGTATCTGGTCTCTGTCTCTGTCAGGCGCCTACTGGCGTACGCAACTGGGCGATCTCCTCCATCACCCTCTTGAGACAACAGCACTCCCAGCGCGTACTCACTCGTATCTGTAGGGATAGCGAATTACCGGATGAAGTCTGGGAATGCAATCACCGGCCCCTGCTGCAGCTTCTCCATGCACCGCCTGAAATTGTCTTCCACAGTCGGAATGATGATCACCTTTCTGGGTTTCTTTAAAAGATTGTTGAGTGGGACAAGGTACTCAGCCATTTCTGGCACAAATCTCCCATATTAATTTAAAGTTCCCAGCAACCTCCAACCTCCCTTCACATCCCTAGGCACTTCCATCTTCTTCCATCATATTGCTGCGACTTTATCTGCGTCGGGTTTAACTCCTTCCCTAGAGATCCTGTGGCCCAAAAAATTTATTTGCTCCTGCCCCAACGATGATTTCTTCCCCAATAATTTGAGCCCAAAGTGCCTGATTCTCTGGAAATGCTGTGTAAATGTTGCACATGTTCGTCTTCGTTCTTACTGAACACTAGATCACCCATGTAAATCTGGCATACTGATTAGTCTATTCCCTTCAAAAACTCGTCCATCAGGCGCTGGAAGGTTATAGGAGCATTTTTGAGGCCAAACGGCATCCTTGTAAATTCATAGTGGTCTCTCTCGAATGTGAATGCTGTCTTATGTTGATCCTTAGGGTGCATCTTGATTTGATGATATCCGGCCTTCAAGTCCAATGTGCTGAAAACCGTCGGCCCGCTCAGCTTGTCCAAAATGTCTTCAAATCTGGGGATTGGATACTTTTCGTCTATGGTATTCTTGTTCAGCTTCCTGTAATTTATTACCACTCTGTATTTTTCAGTATCACCTGGCGCGCTCTTCTTTTTAACCGCCCACAATGGACTATTGTATGGGGATGTACTGTGTATGGGTGTGTTTTAAACTTTTGGGCTCTTCCCGGATGTGGAGGCGTAGAGCCTGCGGATATCTCCTCTCTTTCACATATGTAACCTTATCTTCTTTTAGGATGATCTCATGAACTATCTTCCCGGTTGCCCCGAGCATATCTCCTTCTTTAAAAAGAATATCTTTTTTTTATTCTTTAAATAAAAATTATTTTCCCTCTTAAGCCTCTTTCTCTAGTCCTCAGCCTGATTGATTGCTCCAACCCGTGCCCCCTCGGTTTTTCTCTGTCGTTGACATTTGTATATTTTACCCCTCAACTTAATTCTCCACTTCCCCTTGATATTCTTAATCCAAGCTCCCACCTTCCCTAGCAGGTCACAATCACTTTGTATTCCCTCGCCATACTCCCTACGATATGTACCAGCAAGTTCTCTCTACTAAATCCCCACCGGGTCAAACCTATCTCTACCTCCATCTCTACCACACAAGGATCACCTGGGGTGATTAATTTACATTGACATTTCTGGATCTGCTGTGTCCTGTCTCCACTACACATTTGTTCTAGGGCTTCTCGGCACAAGATGGTGTTGGAACTGCCGGTGTCCACTAGGCACCTCACTCCTGCTATCTCTATTATAGGCAGACCGCCGCTCTTCTCCCTCACATTATAATTCAGCAGTGTACGGTCGCCCCTCCGCTTATAACTCCTTCAGGTGTCTCGCGTTTTCCTCTCTCCAGTCCCTCGCCTATATTCTCTTCTGTTCCCTCGTTCCCATCCCATTGTTTCCATCTTGTCCCCTTGACTACCTCGGTTCCGTGGCTCCTCGACTTCTTCTTCGGTCTCTGATGCTCCTGATGCTTCAGTAGATTCATCTGAAGATCTACTCAACCTACGGTGGCTTCT
>NW_027105320.1:13653-14176 GCF_000696795.3 Halyomorpha halys
CTCTCTTCTACCCTCTCCATGTTCTCACTCCCTCCAAGGGTTGGGCATTTTTCTGGGCCGTTGGTAACTTATCCTGGTTCACCCTGGCTCTACAACCGCTGCTTTTAATGCCTCTGCATCTTAAGTAAATTTTCGATAGACTTCGCTTTAATTCGGCTTATTAGTCGGTCACCCCCTTTATGAAGTGGCTCAATTCCCCTATTTCCCCGGTAAACCGTTCAAGGTCAGAAACGGCCTTCCTCCGTCCTTCGACAGCGGTTGTTGTGCGTACTTTTACCCACTCAAGTGTTGTAGCGTGGGTTCCCGCTATGGCCTTTTTTGGTTGTGGGGCAAGCTCGGGGGGTGGAGGAGTCACCTCCATGGAAGGTAAGTTCTGGACCCCATTTTGATTCAAAGCTTCCAGGTTAAAATCCGCTTGTCTAACGATCCCGTTGCCATATTGGGTTCAGCACATCTTTATATACACACTCGATCAGCTGATCTACTCAGTTAGCTGACATCGAAGTACCAGCTGACTGTAACT
>NW_027105320.1:22554-27341 GCF_000696795.3 Halyomorpha halys
ATAAGAAGATGGTCGGGGTTGCGGTCAAAAAAAGAACAAATAGTTTATAACTATTTTAATGTCCGACGTTTGCAGGTTTTTTTGAAAAAAAAAACTGAGATTGTTACAACAATAAGGTAATTTAAGCTAAGATAAAATGATAAATATTATGTAAAAATAAAGTAATAAGAAATTACACATAAATAAAAGGAAGGAAGACATAAAATAGTATCAATATAAAATAATCTATGATAAGAATAAAAAATAAGTAACAACGGCAAGAGTAAAAATTTTAAGAAATACGTAAAATATACAAACAAAAGATATTAAATAAGCAAAGAACAAATCAGGACCAACCTACCTGTTCAAAGCTTGAAGCAAGGTTGAACAGAAGGTAACAATGAAGCGGAAGCGTGGAGGAGTGGAGGAGTTATATATTTCTATACGGCTAATAAATAATAAATAATAATAAATAAGATATAGAATAATAAATAAATAAGCTTATAAATAACGGCTATATTTCTATTTCAAATAGAAATAAATTTTCTAACTTAGGTTTTTTTTTTTTTTTTTTTTATAATAATGAATTCCACTTAAGACTAAACTTGACATTGACGAAGCCATAGAAAACTTTGTAGAATCTATAAGATTTTGCATACACGACAACACAACTATCAGTAAACCTAATAATACCATACATACTAACTTGCTACACCACATTCGCATCTTATTAAAGGAAAAACGCAGAGCAAGAGCGAAGTGGCACAGGACTAGATACCTATCAGATAAAACACATTATACTAAATTGACAAACAAACTTAAAACAGAACTTAAAAAATTCAAAACGCAAAATTTAACTAACTTAACTGAAAACCTCGCGACTACTGACAATTCTTTCGACTACTAAGAAGATTCTTAACTTCAAGAAATTTAATCACCCACTTCTTACTGAATCTCAAAAATGGAAAAAATCGGACGAAGAAAAATCTCAAATATTCGGTCAGCATCTTTCTAAAACTTTTGAGCCACACCCTGACATCCTTAATTCAACCAATCTTGAACACATTGAAGAAGTATTGAATACCCCATTCCAAACGATCCTGCCACCTAAAGCATTTCATCCATCAGAGATATCCAACATCATCCAGAATTTACCAACCCGTAAAGCTCCTAATTACGTCCCATGTTATAAAACATCTTCCCCGAAATCTGTTATATTCCTCACCTACATCTATAATGCTGTCCTCAGATCCACATATTTTCCTGACCCATGGAAATTATCCATAATCAAAATGATTCCCAAACCTCGAAAGCCGCCAGAACACCCATCCTCTTATCGACCTATCTCTCTGTTACCTATCATGGGAAAAATCCTTGAGAAACTTATCTTAAAACGCCTGTACCCCATCCTAGATTCCAACCACATAATCCCAGATCACCAATTTGGATTCCGAACATCCCACTCCACTATCAAGCAATGTCATCGTGTGGTTGATGACATCTCGTCTTCATTGGAGCGCGGATTGTACTGCACGGGAGTCTTTCTTGATGTAGAACACGCTTTTGATCGAGTCTGGCACTTAGGACTGCTATACAAGATCCATAAATTCCTACCCTCTACATATTATCTCATTATCCGTTCTTATCTCTCAGACAGGTTATTTCAAGTCTGCTGGTGTACCTCAGGGTAGTATCCTTTGTCCTATCCTTTATACAGTTTTTACAGCTGACGTCTCAATCCATCCTAACACTATTCTCACCACGTATTCCGATGACACATGCCTATTGTCAGTGAATAATGATCCTTCCACTGTATCCCAATCCCTCCAATCCCACATCACCACCCTTGAAGAATGGTGTCCAAAAACTATTACAACATTTACTAGACAAACGGTCCAAACTTCCAATCCATTACAAAAGACTGATCTACATGTTATAAGGCCTATCTGGACATACGGAGTTGAGCTATGGGGCTCCACTAAACCATCTAATTCCTTTCGGATCCAATCCTTACAGTCCAAAATGATTAATGCTCCTTACTTAGTCACAAATCAAATCATCCATCAGGACCTCTATGTCCCCTATGTTGCCGAATCTGGCCAGAACCAGATACCAATCCTTCCATAATAAACTTCCCAACCACCCAAACCAACTCGTTTCTAACCTGCCTTCTCCTTCACTACCTAATAATCCTCCTAGGCGTCTGAAAAGAATATGGCCTCGAAATCTTTTCCTTTAAAAATGTTTTTGGAGTTCTATCAATGGGTAGATTCTCCACATGTTTGTATCATATCATAATATCACTTACAGCAAATTTACTTAATGTGTAAAAAAAATTGTAAATAACAATAAATAAATTATTAAAAAAAAAAAATATATAATAATGACGGCTCCTTTTCCATTGACTAACAAACCCACTTACTCCGGTAGGCTACTTAACTATTTTTCCCAGCACCTCCACCATCAAAAAATGAATATTGCCAAAAATGCCATACACCGTTGCCTTTGCTTATCAGATCCCCAATACCACAATACAAACATTCACCGTATCAAGACTATCTTGCTTTCAAATGATTTTCCCCTTCACATCATAAACAAACTTTTAAACACGTTTTAGAAACCGTTCTACGCCTACTTCTCTCTATTTATAGATCCCTTCCATATGTCCCCTCTCTCACTGACAACATACAAAAATTCTTAAAATCATCTATTCCTCAATACGTCTTCGACTCAAGTCTCAAAATAAACTATCTTACTTTTTTACTAATACTAAGGATCCTATTCCTCTCCAATACCGCTCTAATGTTGTTTGCCGGATTCCTTGTTCCTCCTCCAACTGTAATTCTTCATTGAAGAGAAAAGCGCTATTGTTTTGGATGAGGGGATATTTAATCCTGTATTTGTCATATCTACTGCAATTTAGTATAATATGTAATGGGTCTTCGATAGAGTTGCATGTCGAACATTTATCATTATTTTTAACTTTAATTAATGTCAAGCCGCGATTTGTACGACCATAGTTAATTCATAATCTTGTAAGTAAGACTATATCTTTTCTGTTTAACTTAACACAAGTGTTAGAGAACCATGGGCGTGGAGAGACGTTAGGTTGGATAGTGAAATGATCTTTACCTTTCAAACTTGACTCCCAGGCATACCTATCCTGCCATTCACTAATGAAGTCTTTTTTGTAACCATCCAAAAATTTCCTGTAAAGGCAGTTTCGCATTTTCTACTCTTCCTGAAGATCGTTTTGCTATCTTGTCAACTCGCTCATTGCCGTACAAACCCACATGACCTGGAACCCATTGGACCTTAAATTTGTTATTTGATGAACTATGCACTTCTATATGAACTATGTTTTCGATGTATATTTTTGAGTGAATTGCATACGGAAGTGGAATCTGTTAGAATTACGAGTTTTGTATTGTAGTATGTAGTTTACGAGTATGTAGTTTTCTGTTTGCATTTTGAAAGCTTCAACGACACAGTATTATTCAGCACTGTATATGCTGAACTTGGTGCGGAGGTTTATTTATGTATCCTGGTTATATTGGACATCATATATCCCGACTGCAACTTTGTTTTTATAGTTAGATGCGTCTGTATAAATTTTTATACTTTTATGTTCAATTTTCTTCCTTTTGTGAAAGGGATAATTTGGCATTTTGATATGTTAATTTGAACGTTAAGTGCATGTAGGTTTTCTTCCAATGTATTGAATCCTTTTCCCTGTGAGTCGTAGGGCACCATATTTGAGCACGTTGTGTATAGTATTAAATCGTCAGCATATTGTAAAATTTTGTATTTATCGGGCGGGTCCTTGACTATAGAGTGTGTATAAATATTGAATAGAATGGGACTTAGCCAATCCCCTTGGGTTACCCTGTATTTGAGTGAAGCTTAACTCCTTCGGATGTTTGCCAGTGGTATATTCTAAATGAAAAGTAATCAACGATCCAATTAGTCATTAGAACTGGAAGGCTGATGTTTACCAAAATTTCTTTTAACTTAATTATGTTAACTTTGTTATAAGCGTCTTGGAGGTCCAATGAAATTGCTAGGAGAATATTTTTGTTTTTGTATTTTTCATTTATAAAAAAACATAATGCTGTCGATCGTTGATCGGTTTTTTTGAAATCCAAACACGTTTTGACTTTATATTTGATTATTTTTAAGAAACCACTCAAGTCTATGTTTGATTATTATATTAAAAGTTTTGGCAAGGCAAAAATGAGGGCGATGGATCTCGAGCAAGACAAGAGGGAAGGATCTCTACCAGGTTTGGATTCAGGAATTATTGAAACCATTCTCTAATCGGAATGTATATTTGTTGTTTCCCACAAATCATTGAATGTGTAGCAGTCAGCGAGCACGAAGTGCCGCTATAACCCGCCTGGGGCCAGCATTACAAGCGTCTATGAAGCTGTATAATTGTATATAAGTTTATCATTATAAAAATACGATCTCTAGTATAAATGTATATATGTTAATATGTAATATGTAAGAATGCTAATTATAAAATAAAAAGAGATTGAGCAAAATGAGTCTACGGAACTATCTCAAGTAGAGTTAAAAGAGTGAATCCTCAGTGATAACCGATCACATGAGGCCTTTAATTGCCACCGGGATTGTTCCTCTGATCAAGCCTTCTCCGGGTCTAGTCATAGCACTTGTGGCTTACACTCTACTTGAGATAGAGAAGTTCATTGCTAATCTATTCTCACAAGAGTTGGTTTTTATTAAGCTCACCTTAAACGATGGCCTATCTCCTCTCCCTTTCTCCAGCAATCTTAGTCCGTCCGCTT
>NW_027105320.1:27908-28193 GCF_000696795.3 Halyomorpha halys
ATATCAGGCTGGAGAAATCGCCTAAGACCAGACAACCCCGACAAGTGGTAACCCCGACGTGATCCAGAGGAAGATTAACTTCAGGAGGAACAAGAAATAACTAGAGAGATAAAGAAACTTTTAGAAGACATCCCGCTAGGAGACCAAACCCCGTCACAGTTACTCCGAAGGATGCAGCAATTAGCACACACAGAGTTCATCAGAACATTATGGCTGAAAAACCTACCCACAAGGTTCCAACCAATATTGGCCGCCACAGAACACACAGATGTGGAGAAACTGGCT
>NW_027105320.1:28243-35466 GCF_000696795.3 Halyomorpha halys
AGGTTCCAACCAATATTGGCCGCCACAGAACACACAGATGTGGAGAAACTGGCTGATATAGCAGACAAAATCCATGAAGTATCTGCGCCGACTGAAACCTACACCATCACCCGACCGTCCACTTCGAGACAGACAGTAGATAAGCCATCGCGTGAATATACAGATGACCTAAGGGATCTCCGGCAAGATATAGACAGAATACTCGGTATCTTAGGATCAAGAGAGCGCGGACGAAGCCTAAGCCGAGGATGGAATGGTGCACGTTTACGATCCAAATCCCATCCAAGCGGTATTTGCAACTACCATCGACGCATTCAAGAAAAGTCTTTTAAGTACAGGAAACCTTGTAAATGGGAAGGAAAGAGCCCAGAGCCAAATTTAAACTCCAACCAGTGAAAGTTGTGGCGGAAACTTTCACTCCGCACCCACACCGCCGCCTTTTCGTCAAAGATCGAATAACAGGCCAGCCTTTCCTGATAGACACAGGAGCTTCGATTTCACTACTACCAGTCCCTAAGGGACGGCGCAGGAAACCATCAGACTTCACACTGGTAGCGGCTAACAATTCCTCGATAGCCACTTATGCCGAAGCGACCAGAGATGTGGACCTAGGTTTTAAGCAACCCCTTCGCTGGACTTTCATACTAGCAGACGTAGGCAAAGCGATCTTAGGTGCGGATTTCCTCTACTGGCATCAACTCACAGTAGACCTGAGAAACAGGAGGTTGATCAATGACCATACAGGTCAGAGGACAACAGGGAATATTTCAGAAGAATAAATCCCAGTATACTCAGTAGCACCCACGAATCAGAGATATGCAAAGATACTGAACGAATTTTACACTATTACCAAAATCACACCGATACGTAGACCACCCAGTGGAGTCGTCGAACACTACATAGAGACAAAATGTCGACCAGTTTCAGCAAAATGCCGACGCCTACCGCCCGGAATATACCAGGAAGTAAAGAAGGAGATTAAGAACCTAATAAAAGAAAGTATTTGTCGCCCTTCAAAGAGTCCCTGGTCAAGTCCACTACACGTGGGGAAGAAGGCAGATGGAAGCCTAAGATTATGTGGCGATTATAGGGCGTTAAATAAGCAAACAATTCCTGACCAGTACGGAGTGCCAAACCTTCGGGACTACACGATGAAACTGCATGGCAAGAAAATATTTTCCAAGATAGACCTACGCCGCGCCTGCTACCATATACCGGTCGCAGAAAAAGACCGAGAGAAGACGGCCATTATAACACCATTTGGTCTAATAGAGTATAACAGAATGAATTTTGGCCTTAGGAACGCAGGCCAAAGCTTCCAGAGATTCGTCGACGATAAATTTCGCGACCTTACCTTACTTACTTATATAAATTTCTAGATGATTTCCTGATTGCGTCTGATGACGAAGAGCAACACGAAACTCATCTGCGGGAAGTCCTACAGAGACTGGACAAATATGGCATCGCTGTCAATCCGGCCAAATGTATTTTTGGAGTAACCGAAGTAGAATTACTTGGATATCACCTGACCCAAACAGGCATAACGCCACTGGATAATAGGGTGAAAACCATATTAGATTACCCTCTACCATAAAACCTTCACCAGCTCCGTCGCTATCTGGGAATGGTGAATTTCTATAGGCCCTGTCTACCGAATGCGGCTAGCATACAGCAGCCCCTCAACGAGCTAACTCACGGAAAACCAAAAAAAGATACAACACCGATTGAGTGGGATATGAGGACAACAGAAGCATTCGAAGCAACAAAGAAGAATTTGGCAGAGGCTGCCCAGCTGAATCACCCCGATCCCACTGCTGAAATATCCATAGCGAGCGATGCATCGGATATAGCCATAGGCGCAGTATTACAGCAAAAGAAGGACGATACTTGGCAACCACTCAGCTTTTTCTCCAAAGCGCTGAGTAATTCACAGAAAAAATATTCTGTATATGACCGAGAATTACTGGCCATATATGAAGCAGTAAAACATGCTTTCAATCAGAAGCCTGAAACCGTGAAGCCAATAAGGACTCGCTGGCTCACCTACATTAGCCAATTTACTACCGACGTGTGTTATAAACCTGGGAACGACAACAGAGTGGCTGATGCGTTTTCAAGAATCGAAGAGATCCAAATGCCTGACGACTTCGTCGCACTCTCAGAGGCACAAGAAAAGGACGAAGAACTCCAACGCATAAAGGACCAGCCTAATTTAAAATTTAAAAGCATGGAAATACCAGGCACGGATAAGTCTATCCTTTGCGAAACATCACTGAGCAAGGCCAGACCTTATCTACCAAATGAATTTAGGCGACCTGGGTTTGATAAGATTCACAACCTCAGCCACCCCAGTATAAGCAATACAAGAAAAATTATAACTCAACGCTTGACTCAATGGGCTAAATGTTCCCAAAAATCAAAAATTAGCAGACACACAGTCACGCCCACAGGAGAGTTCGAGCCTACAGCCCGCTTTCAACATATTCATATAGACTTAATTGGTCCTCTACTAACTTCAGATGGTTACACATACTGTTTAACCATGATCGACCGCCATACAAGATGGACAGAAGCGATCCCACTACAAAGTATAACAGCAGAAAATGTAGCCACAGCATTTTTTACGAACTGGATCTGCCGATTCGGCGTACCAACAACCGTCACTACAGATCAAGGACGACAGTTCGAATCTAATTTGTTTTACCAACTCACAACCCTGCTAGGCATCCACCGGAAAAGGACGACAGCGTACCACCCACAATCTAATGGCTGCATAGAGCGATGGCACCGAACATTGAAGACTGCTATCACAGCTCACCTAAACAATGTCAACTGGACAAGAGTATTGCCAACAGTATTATTGGGACTACGAGCTAGCCTTCGCGACGACACTTCGTCTAGCATAGCTGAGGCGCTGTATGGATGCCCTATACGTCTCCCAGGAGAATTCCTTGAAGAAAACAAGAAGACATTTGAACCTCACTTAGCACTTCAAGAATTAAAAGATAACATCTCCGAACTGCGACCAGCCCAGTCAAGGGAATCGCCCAGAGTTAAAAGAGTGAATCCTCAGTGATAACCGATCACATGAGGCCTTCAATTGCCACCGGGATTGATCCGAAAATCAAGCCTTTTCCCGGGTCTAGTCATAGCACTGGTGGCGTTCACTCTACTTGAGATAGAGAAGTTCATTGCTAATCTATTCTCACAAGAGTTGGTTTTTATTATACTCACCTTAGACGATGGCCTATCTCCTCTCCCTTTCTCCAGCAATCTTAGTCCGTCCACTTCATCTCGGCAACTAAGATTGTAACCTAATTCCTAACGGTTACACTGGTCCGTCCGCTTTATCTCGGCAACCAGTGTAATAGTTAATTTCATCCAGACCATGGGCTGTGCATCTTTTGCCATGTAAAGCAGCATCCAGTTCTGTTTCGTTTTTTTTATTGATTTTATTTTTATCTAGGTCAATAGTTAGTGTGTGTGGTTGACTGGGTATGGAATTGTCTCCGATCTGCTTAAGAAAGGCTTCTGCTTTAGTTTTACTTAAGGTTATTGAATTCCTCGGTGATGAAGACCTCTTCCCTTAAAAACATCGATTTTTTATTTATTAATTAAACATTTATTCCACATTGTTTTATAGTTGCTAGGATCCATTGTGCCGACAAAGTCATTTCTCCAGTATCTTTTCTTGCCTTAGCTATGAGTTTTTTTACCTTGTTAATGTTAGCTCTCATTATCTTATAATTCTCTACATTCATATTTTTTCTATAAATTCTGAAGGCCTTCTCAAGGTTCTCATTCCACCAAGGTTTTGGAGAGAACTTTTTCCAAGGATAGTATTTAGTTCGCGGTATCGCCATCTCTGCTGCTTGATTTACCAAAGTGGTTAAATCTTTTAGGTTATTCACCGAATGTGGCTTAAAATTTTCAAGTTGCATGACATATAAATCGAGATTAATTTGTTTAATATTCCTTCTAGCTTGGGTAATAGCGGTGAATGAACAAAAACGAAAAGAAATGGTTATTATTAGGTGGTCACTATCTAGGGTTTCGTCAGTTATTGACCATGATATCCTGTGTGATAGTTTCGGACTTACAAAAGTCAGATCTGTGATGGAGGATTTGTGTCCTGGACTTCCAAGTCGTGTTGCTTTGCCAAATTCATTCAGTAATACGGCCGGGTGTTGAGATAATTGTTCAACTATTTTTTTGCCTCTTGGAGAGTCTCTTAAGCAGCCATAAAAATTGGATTCGGCGTTAAAATCACCTCCTATGTTTACTGAGCAGTCCTTTATTTTATCAGAAATTGAGAGAATGCAAGCGATGTGGGTGGCGCTTGGTCTGACAGAGGGGGTTATATATCGAAATGAAACAAATATTAGGATCTAAGTTAGTAGATTCTACTGCAATTACTTCGATAGGACCTGTATTATCTATTATCGTTCTTTTGTATTCTATCGAGTTGTGAATGATAATGCCTACACCGCCATAGTTATCATTCCTATGCTTCTTTATAATAGAATAATTTCTTGACACATATTTCTTTGTTTTTTTGAACCAGGTTTCTTGCAGCAGCGCGATATGTACCTTATTTATATCCATATAATTAATTAGTTCTTGAAATTTGTTATTAATGCTCCGGCAGTTAAATTTGATAATGTTCAAATTATTGTCGCATTTGATCAGTTTCGGTCCTGACATGATAGAATATAATTGATAAAGTAGAAATATATGTGTGTTTTGTTATAAAAGTTTTGGAATATTGAGATTCTATTCCTTGTTATGTATTATTGTTTCCCAATGCTTGTTTTCTTGGACAAAAGTGTAGAAAGATTGACCTATTATATTGACTGTTTCCTTTTCATCTGATGAGTTTCGTATCTTCATTATTAATGAATTAAGGAATTATATGTATTTAGATTCTGTTGTGCTTTTGTGTGGGTTATTGAAATTAGAACTTTTTGAAATGGGAAGTATTGTATCGGAAATTTCTGACCTTGAAGGAGGGGGTGAATCCCAGGAATTGTCAAAAGAGTTAACAGTTCGCGGTCTTTTAGTTGGCATAGCTTTATATTTCCTTAGAGAAAAGTTTGTTAAAGAGCGATTGTAATTAGTGGTATCACCGTATTATTTGCCGTTGCCATTATTTATTTTATTTTTTCTTGTCGCTTTCTTTCTGGACAGGTCTTATCTGTAGTTAAATGCTGTAGTTTACAATGAAAACATTGAATTGTGTTAGCACACTCATTTGTTTCATGAGTATTTTCCCCACAATTGCTACATTTATTTTCCCCCGGCATTTTTCCTTTTAATGTCCGTAATTTAAGCATTCTCCACAAAATAAGGGCCTAAAGACATACTGTTGAACTTGTTGAACGCTGTGAGTGGAAAGTTATTTGTACAGAAGGTGTACCTATTTTTATAACCTCCTCATCTTTAGTATCTCGACAGAACAAGCGACGTACACTAATTATTTTTTCTGTACAAACTAAATTTTCAAATATTTCTTTTTCATCGATATTGGTAGGAGTACTTTTTATAACTTCACAGTTTACTGTGTACTGTTTTGGAATGAAGGCTTTGAGGTTATTTGTTTTTAGGAGCCAATTAGTTATAAATCGATTGGCATACTCATAGGTTCTAAAATTTATTTCAATTTGGTTTTTATTTTTCCTCCTAATAGAAATTACTTCTAAATTACTTAGCCCTAGTAGCTTAGCTATTTTCATATCATGAAAAGTTTCTGATTTATTTTCGTCATCTTTTTCGACTATTACTACATAAGGGGCTCGAAAATGTTTAAGGAATTTTGAAGAGTTTTCAAAATGTTTTGAGCTATTTGTTTGTTCTGTGAGTTTGTTGTCTAATTGCAGTTCATGATTACTTAAAAATGTTGGGAGGTTTTTTATCTGCAGGGTCTTCCGGACCCATCTTTAGTGCTGAATAAATACCAAAAGTATTTATCAATTATCAAAAGTTGATAAGTAATAAAATATATTGGAAAGGACTGTTCCGGTAATCCTGTGAGCTGTAGAGTTTATGTGATGGAAGTTAGAGTTACACAAGGCACTATTGTTTAAAACATCAATCGATCGGCACCGCACGGTCTTACTTCGATGAAATCTAGAAGGCTACTGGATGAGTGCGCTTAACCCTTCACCTTGCCACATCTCTTCTGAATATTGTCCTCTATCATCGGGGTGACGATCATCTTCCTGCCTTTCTTGAGTAGGTTGTTGACTGGAATGAGATACTCCGCCGTCTCTGGTACAAACCTCCTGTAATAATTTAGAGCACTAATAACCTCCGAATTCCTTTTATGTCACTTGGTACCACCATTTTATTTATAGTTGCAACTTTATCTGCGTCTGGTTTAACTCCCTCTCTAGTAATCGTGTGACCCATTTAATAATCTAATTTGTTCCTGCCCCAGTGCTGACTTTCCCCCCGGGAATTTGAGCCAAAATGTCTTATCCTATTTAAGTGTCGCACGTGTTCAACCTCTTTCTTACTAACACAAGGAGGTCTTCCATTTAGATCTGACAGATGGATTCGTCGGCGATTTTGACACTGTTACTCTCGGCCGCATTACCCGCCATCAAAATCGCCGACCTATTTTACAACCCTCACCACCAGGTCACCAGAACTCTAGCCCTTAGAATACTACCTCTTAACGTTCTTCTAGTTTGCCAACGCCACCAAATCCTTACCACTCTCTTCTTCAGGTAATTCTACACTACTTCTTCCCAACATCTTCTCTATACTAAAATCGGAATTCCCACACCACAAAGCGAACTTAAATCATCTCCACTAGTGCCTTACTGATAAAAAAGAACAGCGCATCTTTCTTCTAAAATGCAAATTTGCCACAGAGTTTCCTAAAGCTATAGACAATTACTTAAATCATTTCCCCACCCCAATGTCTTTACGGTCAAAATATTGTCATTCATTGCTTAATTTAAAAAAAATCCATCATAAACATTAAAATTAGGAAAACTATTTTCAATATTGATTCTATACAATCTAAAATTTCCTCCCTTACTAACAGTAGAGAGAATATGGGCGAGCTGGGGCGTGCTTTTGAGCATGAAGTTCCTCGACTTGCCACCAGAGCGCTCCGCTGTTAGTTCAGATGGTGTCCGCTAGATAGCAGCACCATCGGCAGTAGTGAGAGTATGGGCGAGCTGGGGCGTCGATTTGGGCAGCCAATCAGAAGCCAG
>NW_027105320.1:40546-44818 GCF_000696795.3 Halyomorpha halys
CATGGAAGTTGGATATTTGACGTCATTATTATCAGCTAATAGAATTACCAGACTTGCTAATCTTTCGTATCTTGTTATTGTTTTTCCTAATTCTGATCCTCATGCAGCCTTCCTGAACTTTCTTAGTCCTATTTACTAACTCCAATTTATTATTTATTTCCGTTAACTTATTCCATTCATGATTAAATGTATGTAGGTATTTTTCGTATGTGTATATACTAGAAACTACTACAGGCTACTAAATGTTCCTTTTCAACTCCACTGTAACAGTTACGATAGCTTCAGTAGCTACTTCATATCTCCATAATTAGTTTACTCGAATGAAAGGTCGAGACACTCTGAATGGGAAAGTTTCATTGACTGAATCTGAGTCTAAGAGTATTACGTTAGTCAGTGTAAAATATGGAACATATGTGTCACTAGTTTCCCTTTTGCATGGCTTCCCTTTCACAGTCCAGCACAAGTCAACATTTATCGAGGAACGTGTCATTCATTAAGCCTCAGGCCTTAATGAAAGGTAGGGCACATTATTCTCAACTGGTTAAATTAAATACAAACTCAGTGTGTAAACCACCAAAGTAGTTGCTTATGGCGAAGTGTGTCATTTGTACATGTCTTCCTTGTATTCTAGTAAATATCGCCTATTTCAAGCCAAGGAATAATAAAGGTTCACTACCCTAAATTTGATTTGATAATTGTTTGATCTTTTATATATTTTATTTGGTGCGTAGAATCCAAAATTGAACTAGATTTTGTTTTGTAATTTTTCACATCACGCACACAGTTTCACTAATTCTTATTTGTAAGCCAGTTATGTAGAAAAAACATCAATCAAATCTTTTATAGGGTACTCAACTAATCAATTTTAACATTTTCATGATATTAAAAGGAGATTAAAATATACAAATGACACAAATCAGACTATGTATCATATAATGTATTTGCCTAAATATATACTTTATACTTTATTTAAAATATATACTTTATTGCCTAAATATATTCCAGCAAATTCATACCATATTGATATCAAAAGAAATGATCTTGAAGAACAGCTGGTACCTAATTTATCAAAAGTTTGACAAATATTTTGAAAACATTAGGTCGACTCTTTGATCCAGGTGGAACCTCAAAACCGTTGAATCAAAGATTCTATAGTTAAGGGCAAAAGATAACACAGGTCATGGAGTTATGACAATATTTATCGAAAACAGTAACAACACGCAACGAAACAGTAGAAGACACTAACTTGTATATGCAACGTTTAAGGTTATACATGAAACGTGGTCGAGACAGTGTTACCACAGATCCACAAATAAATTATCCAACAACAACTGGTGTATGCTTTTCAAGAACTGCTTAACCAATCTTATTTTAATTTCGGATAACTGTTTTTCAGTAGTGAGACTCAGTATCAAAAAAGAAATTAGTTGGACAACTATGACTGAAAGAGAAACGAACATGGAATTGCAGTCCGAAAATACAACAAACGTGAATCACCAGCAAGAAGCACAGTCAAACCCAGCTGTAGAAAATAATGAATGGTCAGTCGTCGTGTGACAAAAGAGATCCTTCTCGTACTGGATCCAAGAATTTATACAAAACGTAAAACCCCACAATATTTATCACCCTCTGTTACGCATGCCTAATGACGAACCAAGAGAGCAATCAAAGCAAACTGTTAGTAACCCACTAAAGTAACCTCATATATTTTTAACCATGTTCAAAATTTTGGGGCTCAAATTTCCTTCAAAGAAAAAATAGGACCCAGATATTTCTCAATCAAATCAACTGTTAAAAATATAATAATTTACCCAGCCTCACCTTAACCATATAGTACAGCAGTCCGCTGTTTGAAAAGAGTGAACGCGGAATACCATACTTACTTACTGGAGGAAGATAAGAATCTAAGAATAGTTATAAAGGGCTTCACTCGTCAACAACAATCTCCACAATAAAAGAAGAATTCCAAACTCTCGGTTACGAAGTCTCAAATGTTAATAATGCAATATTGTTAATACTTTTTTTTTAATCCCCCTCCCTTGCCATTTCTGGCGTACGGGGTGCGGGAGCAGTGGGGTAGTGCGCTGGGGTTTGCGCATGCCACAGCTCCCAAGGTTCACCAACTTTTTTTTTTATTCTTTTATTAATTATTCAATTATTAATTGTTTTTGTTTATTGTGGTGCAGCCAACGCTAGGTTTAGCGCCTTACTGATATAGCTGCACCTTGCCCACTGCATCCGTCTGGGTGCCTCCTGCAGTTACCAGGGTGGCCCAGTCCACCTCGTCTCAGTCAGGGTCACCTTCCTCATTTTCTGGTGGCTCGCCGATGTTGGGCGGTCAAGTTCTTCCCATCGTGAAATGAGTGGGGCCCACCACCTCCTTCCTCCCGTAAATGAACTCCCTAGAGAAGGGATAACTCTCTTCTTCTATCAAACAGGGAAAGTCCTACTCGGCAAGGGCGTAAATCCCGGTCTTTCTTGACAGCCTGGCTCGGTGTCCTTCCATGGCAGAGCAATACAGAAACTCCGCACGTTGGGCACCGGTGGTCGATGTTCTTTCCAAAGCTCTGCAGCTTTCCCCGAAACCCCCCGTGTCCTGTTAGGATCTGTGAGACCCAATAGTCTGGGAGGACCCATTTAGCCTTCAATCTAGAAAGGACGGTAGGAAAGAATTTTCTGAAAGTAGCGCTCTTCTGGCTTTCTTCCCACCGTCCATTCCACTCCTGTATTGAGTCCTCTCGCAGTATTTTCTTCCATAAGTTTGGAGTCTCACCGATCCTCTCTCGGCGCTCCTCCGGCAGCGATTCTAGTCCCTGCCTCTTAACTTCATATTTAAGGACATCTTCCTTGAGGATGAGGTCGAGGGGCATCGCTTCGGCCAGGACCTGCACCGCCTCATATGACACCGTTCTGTATGTCTTCGTGGCCCTCAGCAGAGCCAGTCTCTGTATGGTGGCCAGTTTTCTTTTCTGTGTCTACGTGAGATTTCGGCTCCACGCAGGGGATGCGTTCCTCAGAATTCCCAAGATCACACCTTTATATATGGTCATCGTTGCAGAGTATCTGAGGCCCCAAAATGCGCCCCCTATCCTACTTAATCCATTGAGTGACAGGGTCTCCCTGTCCTTTAGATACACCAGGTGAGAAGTGGCATCGAATCTTCTTCTTATCCTCACATCAATGTCGTTAATACTAAACATTTAATAAAAAAAATGTTTGATATAAATCATATTTATTACGCCAGGATAAAGGTGGAAGAACTGAGGGAAAAAAAGAAAATACCAAAGTGCCACAGATGTCAAGACTATGCTCCACACCAGAGTTGGGCAAATATTATTCGTATAACGAGAGACGAATACTTTTTTATTCGTGAACTTTTTACTCGAATAATCAATTATTCGTACAAAAACATATGATCAACAATCCGAATACTTTTTTATTCGTCATTATTTTACACGAATAATCAATTATTCGTACAAAACATATGATTAACCATCCAATTACTTTTTTATTCGTCATTATTTTACACGAATGATCAATTATTCGGGCACAACAATTCGAATAACCATTTGAAAATTCGTCCATTTTATAGAAAAATAATCTCTTATTCGAAAAAATTAAATGATTACTTATCCGAATGTGTTTGTATTTGTATAAAGACGACAATTTTTGTCTTACAGCTATACATAGATATATTTTATGATCGCGTATAGATTAATTTTAAATTTTCTGATTTCTAACATATAAGGGTCCATATGTTTCAATATATGCCAAAAATGAAAATGCTATTAATTTTATGATTGCGTTTCGATTTATTTTAACTTTCTTGATCCCGAACATGTTAGGGTCACGTTATATGTTGTGAGATATTTTGAATATTTAAGTACTATCGATTTTAATATCGCCTATCGATTTATTTATTTTTTTTTACACATAGGCGCCAATTTTTAGGTTTTCGGATATTCAGAATATGAAAATGCTATCGATTTTAACATTGCTTATCGACTTATTTTAACTTTCTTGATTTCTAACATGTTAGGGCCCCTTTATACGGTTTGAGGAATGCAGCATATGAAAATGATATCGATTATAAGACCTCTATACAATAAGATAATATAATAATAATACAATAAGATATTGATTTTTAAGACCTCGTATCGATTTATTTTTACTTTTCCGATTTATAACATGTTAGAAATCAGAAAAATAAATCGATAGTATTTTCATATTCTACATATCCCAAAACATAAAAATGGACCCTTATATCTTAGA
>NW_027105320.1:44868-48148 GCF_000696795.3 Halyomorpha halys
ATCAGAAAAGTTAAAATAAATCGATAGTATTTTCATATTCTACATATCTCAAAACATAAAGGGACCCTAACATGTTGGAATTGAAGAAAGTTCAAATAAATCGATAGGGAATCTGGAAATCGATAGAATTTTCATATTCTGCATATCTCATGGCATATAAAGGAACCCTAACATGTTAGAAATCAAGAAAGTTAAAAACCATCGATACGCGATTTTAAAATCGATAACTTTTTCATGTTCTGCATTCCTCAGAACGTATAAAGGGACCGTAACATGTTAGAAATCAAGAAAGTTAAAATAAATCGATACGCGATGTTAAAATCGATACCATTTTTATATTCTGCATATCCGAAAACCTAAAAATTGGCCTCTATGTGTTAGAAATAAAAAAAGTAAAAATAAATCGATACGCGATACTAACATCGATAGTAGTTTTATATTCTAGATATCTCAAAACATATAAAGTGACCCCAACATGTTCGGGATCAAGAAAGTTAAAATAAATCGAAACGCGATAATTAAATCTATACGCGATCATAAAATCAATAGCATTTTAATTTTTGTCATATATTGAAACATATAAAGAGACCCTAACATGTTAGAAATCAGAAATGTTCATATAAATCGATAAGCGATCACAAAATCGATATCATTTACATATTCTGCATTCCTCAAAACGTATAAAGGGACCCTAACATGTTAGAAATCGGAAAAAGTAAAAATAAATGGATACGCGATGTTAAAATGTTTCGTATATCCGAAAACCTAAAAATTGGCCCTTATGCGATAGAAATAAAAAAAATTATCGATATGGAATCTTAAAATCGATAGCATTTTCGTTTTATATTCGTCTGAGTGTGTGAAATAGGACCCTCATACATTAGAAATTGAAGGTGGTAAAAAAATAAGTGAATTTAAAAAAAAAGAAATCAAATTTTTATTCGAAAAATATTTATTCGACTAATTTTGTATTCGAATAATTTTTTATTCAATTGAAATAGTATTTTAAATATTCGAATAAAAAAGTATTCGGATTGTTTAGTCGTATTTTTATTCGAATAAAAATTTATTCGTCTCTCGTCAATCAAATAAAAACTTGGAATAAAAAAGTATTCGTCTCTTGTCATTCGAATAATTTTTGCCCAACTCTGGCTTACACCAAAACATACTGCAATCACCATCCATGTTGTGTATTCACAAAAGTTCTACATGCCTTAAATCAAGAGACACTCCTGCAAACGCTGGAAATTTATCTTTATAAACAACGTATTGATATTGCGCAAGTTAAGGAACCGGTATTATAAATTTAAAAAATTGCCCCTTGCCCAACTGAACCTATGTCACTTTAGATATATGGTTGCATATGTCCACATTCTCTTATAATTTTATAGAAAAAAGAACCCAATAAAAACGACTAATGACGTTCTAATGAGGCTTCTAACAGCCCTTTCAAGCCCTTAGTATAAGGCAAGGGCTGACACTTAGGCAGGTACATGGTGTCATCTCACAAAGGACTTGCATCAGTCTAACTATTTTATGTTTAACACGTGAAAGTTAGTTCTCACAAGATCATGACTCTTACCCCAATTTCTTGGAAGCCTCAGACCCTCCTTCTAGTCACGCCTTTTTTCCCCTCCCAGATATTTACTTCTAATTTTACAGGCTCTCTAGGCTCCGCCTAATTTCCTAAATTATCTGATTGGTCCAAACCCCTTCTCCTATTTCACTATTCTTTCTACCCCCTCTTCTCAAGTGTACATATATATTTCCTAGCTCTAGATAGCTAAGTAAGAAGAGAGACACTCTGTAACAGTGAAAGTAACATGTAGTTCTTGTAAATGTGTTAGAATAAAGTCATTTTAGTCTTCATTGATTTTTATGTTATTTAATTCGCAACTAACGGAAAGGCATCTCACACCACGCAACAAAGTTTCTATACTTAACTATTCCTTACATACGACAGACCACCCCGATAATACTGCCCATGGAGGGACAGCCATATTAATAAAATCTACCCTCAGACATTATCCTATTCACATAAAATCGACGGAATACAAGAACCTATCACTAGCTTCCATTTATTGTCCACCTAAATTAATATTACTGAACAAATGTTCAAATCACTTGGTAGAACATTTCTAACAGTAGGCGACTATAATGCAAAGCACACTCACTGAGGTTCACAAGTATGTACACGAAGGGACAAGAAACTCAGGCAAACGGCTCGTCGTCTTTCCTTTGACGTCTCCCGATAAATCGACTTACCCAATTCACGACATAAAAAACCCGACGTACTAGGCATCTTCGTAGCAAAATATTTGAGTTCACTGCCGATTACTGTTACAACAGAAACAGACCTATTAATTTATTATCAATTTACAAAATTTTGATCCTTCTAATTTTTCATAGGTTGTATCCTTGAGAATGGCCTGAGGGCCGAAACGTTGGAGAATTTTTAAGGAATAAAGGTTGTGTAAATTGATAATAAACTAAACCACTCATATAGGGTAACCTACTTATTTTTTTTATTATTAGATTTTTATTGTTTGTGTAGTTAATATCATTCTTCTAGCCACCAATGAAACTAACATTATGTAAATAATAAAAACAGTGTTAAATCATGTCAAATGAGATTTGTAGAAATATTCTTATATCAAGTGTGCAATCTTTTGGAATGTGATTGTTTATGGAAAAGCATTAATTGAATTTATCTTTGTTTTTTACTGTCAAAAACATTTCATTATTCTTTAATTAATTCAACAGCTATATTTTTCTATAAAACTCCAATACGTCTAGTCCTCGCTTATGGACTCGAAGCTTGGACATTGACTAAAGTTGACACAAAATATTTTGAATAAACTTCGGCCCAATCAAACAAAGATAATATGCCTTAAATAAGAAGATAAACCTTATCTGCAGAGACTGGGTGTCATTTCATGGCCTAAATCTGGGTGTTTCTCTTTGTATGATACTGCTTCTTCAACTAAGGAGTCTCCAATCCTCTGTTCTCGTCTAGCTTTCTTGATTCTCCGGAATTTCCTATTAATGCATCAGTAGGTATGAAAGGCCGGTTCTGGCACCTCCCATGAGCCGTGACCTTTGGACCCTAGCCTCGAACCAGCCTTAACCACGTGTCCTTGGACTTTGGACCCTAACCTCGAACCAGCCTTAACCACTCCGGTGACCTTGACCTTTGACCCTACGTTAACCACTGGTCACGTGACCTATGGGGGGGGGGTTTGAATTTAAATTTTTACTTAGACCTACCCTTAACCACTCA
>NW_027105320.1:48227-49416 GCF_000696795.3 Halyomorpha halys
CAGCCAATGGGAGGCTAGTATTTGGTCACGTGACCTCATGGCCGGAGATTCTTATTTAAATTTAGTTCGACATAACCTTAACCACTCCCGTGTCCTTAACCTTTGAGCCTCGACCCTACCTTAACCACTGGTCACGTGACCTATGGCGGGAGATTTAAATTCAAATTCACGTCATTTTATTTTGTTTACCCCCACCGCCCATCGAAGGTAACCACTTCTTATATTATAACCTCCGTACGCCATTTTTGAGATAAATAGATCTGTTACTGAGTAGGACTTTTTAATCTCTCTTATCTTTTAATAATTTCGACTTTGACCCTTATTTCCTCTGTTTTTAATTTAGCGTAAACAATGTGAATAATTTGAACTGGTTAAATCTAAAATATAGACACTGATATGTATATATGATATGACCTTTATCTTTTAATCATCATCAGTTAAAACTTTCGGTCGAAGTGAAGAAATTTTAAACCACTAATAAATTACTTACAGGAGTAGGATATGTGACGTCATTATTATCAGCTAATAGAATTGTCAAATGTTAAAAATGTACGAATGATCGTGTTATTTTTTTTTTTAATTAAAGCATAAAATAGGATATTTATTTTTTTAATATCTTAATGAAATTTAAAGGTATATTATGTTTCAAACAGTGGTACACATATAAAAAATAAAATACTACAGATTATAACTCTTAAAAATATCAAATAAGGAAAAATAAAAAAAAAAAATCTTTTATGATATTAAACTAAGAAAAAAAATTAATACAGAAGGAAAAAGAAAGGAAATCACTTCAAGGAATTTAAATAAATCGACTTACACGTTTCCGGAGGTGGTGTTTAATAAAGCACGCTGGAACGAAGACTGAGAAAGAGTTCATATGTACAGGCCTATTTACCACCCGATTTGTTTACTTTTTAGGGATTATACAAGTTCAAAGTCCCTTGTTTTCTATCATCTAATGGATTAAAAGTCTACATATCATCGTATACGTTATAGGATTTACCAGTTCAAAATACATTGTTTACACGATTATACGAACAAATGGCGGCCTGACACAACTAAGTCACGTGACTTAAAATAGGGTGTGGCCATGTGACGAATCACGTGAGTGGTTAAGGTTATATCGAGCTAAATTTAAATCCCCCGCTATGGGTCACGTGACCAAATACTAGCTTCCGATTGCTGC
>NW_027105320.1:49466-58666 GCF_000696795.3 Halyomorpha halys
TATACAATATAATATTGTAACTGTTATTGGAAAATAACTCAGTTGGAAAATTCAAGATAGGTTAATAAGCTCCTAGGCGTATAAATATCTTTTCCTTTAAAGTTAATAATAATATAATGTACCGTTAATAAAGGTATCAAAATAGTAAATGAAAACTATTTTGATACCTTTATTTACCGCCACCCGTACTATCTTCCTACTATGTAGTATATTGGAAAGGTAATACTTATTATAAAGCAATTTTACAAGGTAAAAAAAATAATCCTGTCTGAAGGGAATAACGGAAGCCATGTTTAAAATCCTTACGTAAAAGTACAACTGTTGCCGTTATTGATTTAAGTTATTGCAACGCTGCTTGCAAAATTATTGCCAAGAAATTTGCACTTTTATTCCGCAATCATTGTTTTATCTATTTTTTAAGGGCATACTTTCCCCCTGAACTCATTTAAATGTTCCTACTAAATACACCTACTTTAACCTTAAATTTTTCAATTTTTTTCTATTTATCCTAAATTATTTCTCTATGATGAAAAATATATTAAAATTTATTTCTCCTTCCCAAGGCATTGTTGAATCCCTGGATGACCTTTCATGAGATCATAGTCCAGTTCTACTTTTTTTACATTCAAAGCTCGTATCTAAGCCCTACGCTCCTTCATTTATTACAGGAAAAGTTGACTGCAACAACTTTAAATGTGACCTGGACCCTGAATTAGACTTAAACATTCGACTGAAGACAAAACAAAATATTGACTGAGCACTTCGACTAATAGAATTAATAATAATATACAAAATAACCTGCCACAGCATATTCGTATCTTATTAAGAGAAAAACGCAAGGCTAAGCATAGGAAGCATAGGACCAGATATCAAAATGACAAAACGTACTACCCAAAATCGACTAACAAACTAAAAGTAAAAATTAGAAAATTCAACATTTAATTAACTTTACAGAAAATCTTACAACTACTAACAAACCATTATGGAGGACGACTAAAAAACTGCCGAATTTCAAAGATTTTAACCACCCACTTCTCACCGAATCAAAAACTTGGACCAGAACTGACGAAGAAAAATCACAAACAACACCTCTCCTAAACCTTTATTCCCCATCCTGATATCCCTAACTCAATTCACCTTGAATGTATTGAAGCTGAACTAAATATAACTTCCAATCCATTACAAAAGAATGATCTACATGACTGTAATAAAACCAATCTGGACGTACGGAGTTGATCTCTTGGGCCCCACTAAACCTTCGAATTCCTCTCGTATCCAATCTTTACAATCCAAAATCCTTCGTAAAATCCTCAATACTCCTTACTTTGTCACAAATAAAATCATACATAAAGACCTTAATTGTTCCATATATAACCGATCTAGCCCCAACCACATATCATTCCTTCCATTGTAAGTAGGGATAAAAGACCGGTTCTGGCGCCTCCTATGAGCCTTTTTGGACTTTGGACCCTTGCCTCGACCCTATTCGAGATTTGAACTTAAATTTTTACTTCGACCTACCCTTAACCACTCACGTGGTCGGTCATGTGATCATTAGGCAGCCAATCGGAGGCCAGTATTCGGTCATGTGACCCTCTGGCGGGGGATTTAAATTCAAATTTAGTTCGATATAACCACTCACATGATCATTAGGCCACGCCCTCTTTTAAGTCACCGCCACCAGGAGCTGAGTGTGCCCGGACGTCATTTTATTTTGTTTACCCCCACCACCCATCGAAGGTAACCACTTCTTATATTATAACCTCCGTACGCCATTTTAGTTTTTCTTGCAACGTTTTAGAAGTGCCATAGTGTACACGGCCGCCATTTTGCTTTTATTCTGTTTGAGAGACTTACGGGTTTGATGGAGCCTGAGTGCGCCATTTTGTATTTTCCCCATGACCATTTTATTATGAGGGTCTTGCGATCTTCTTCTTTTCGTTAGCCGGCATTTTTGTTTTCAAGTGTGTCGCGGTCCTTTTCTTTTTGATCGTTACCATTTTATTGCGATTCTTGGCTTAAACAAACTTAGAGATAAATAGATCTGTTACTAAGTAGGACTTTTTAATCCCTCTTATCTTTTAATAATTTCAACTTTGACCCTTATTTCCTCTGTTTTTAATCTTTTAGTGTAAACAATGTGAATAATTTGAACTGATTAAACCTAAAATATTAACACTGATATTTAGACCTTTATCTTTTAATCCCTTCGATGAATGTAAACAAGGGACTTTGAACTTGTATAATCCCTAAAACATAAACAAACAGAGATAAATAAATCTGTTACAATAGAGGATCTGGCGATCCTCTTCTTTTCCTTCACCGCTATATTGATCACGTGACTTACGGGTTTGGTAGAGGCTGAATGTACCCGGCCGCCATTTTATTTGTAAGGGTCTTGCTATCCTCTTCTTTTCGTTCGCCGTTATTTTACTTATGAGGGTCTCGCGATCCTCTTCTTTTCTTTCACCGCCATATTGGTCACGTGACCTACGGGTTTAGTGACGTGTACTCGGCCACCATTATGTCGTTTTTTTAACACCGCCAGTTTATTAAGTGGGTCACGCGATCCTCTTCTTTTCGTTCGCAGCTAGTTTATTACGAGGGTCTCACAATCCTCTTATTTTTGTTGCCATCATATTTATTACGTCTCGCGACCTTTTTCTTTTCATACTGGTTAAACCTAAAACATGAACACTGATATGTAGGACCTTTATATTCTAATCCCTTCGATGAATGTAAAAAAGGAACTTTGAACTTGTATAATCCCTAAAACACAAACAAACTGAGAGATAAATAAATCTGTTACAATGTAGGACTTTTTAATCTCTCTTATCTTTTAATACTTTCAACTTTGAACTATAATACTTTATATTTTAGTTTCCTCAGCGGATATCAACAAAGCATCATTTAATTCCCTCAATCGGCATTTAATTTTAATAACCATATTACAAAATGACTTAATATTGATGGTGTAATGTAATAATAATGATTTCTTAATTCGGACAGGTAGTTTCCTGCAAAAAATCGCTACGAACTCGGTGTACACTATGTCGCCGCTCTGGAAGGATAATGACAGTATTACAATTTTTTTGAGAAATTAACGTTATGTTATTTTTATTTTTTTTTAACTAAAGTATAAAATAGGATATTTATTTTTTAATATCTTCATGAAATTTAAAGGTATATTATGTTTCAAACAGTGGTAGCATATAAAAAATAAAATACAGCAGATTATAACTCATAAAAATATCAAATAAGGAAAAATAAAAAAATAATAGTAAAAAAAAATCTTTTATGATATTAAACTAAGGAAAAAAATTAATACAGAAGGGAAGGAAAAGAAAGGAAATCACTTCAAGAAATTTAAATAAATTTACTTACACGTTTCCGGAGGTGGTGTTTAATAAAGCACGCTGGAACGAAGACTGAGAAAGAATTCATATGTACAAGCCTATTTACCACCCGATTTGTTTACTTTTTAGGGATTATACAAGTTCAAAGTCCCTTGTTTTCTATCATCGAATGGATTAAAAGATATAACTCTACATATCATCGTATACGTTATAGGATTTACCAGTTCAAAGTACATTGTTTACACGATTATACGAACAAATGGTGGCCTGGCACAACTAAGTCACATGACTTAAAATAGGGTATAGCAATGTGACGAATCACGTGAGTGGTTAAGGTTATGTCGAGCTAGATTTAAATCCTCCACCATGGGCCACGTGACCAAATACTAGCTTCCGATTGCTGTCTTATGATCACGTGCAAGTGTGCCCACACCGCCATTTTGTTGTTATGCTGTTTTAGAGACTTACGTGTTTGGCAGAGGTACCCGGTCGCCATTTTGTTTTGGAAAGACAAAATATGAGGGTCTCGCGTTATCCCCACCTCCCATTGATGGATCAGGTACCCACTTTTATACTAAAACCAGGGGCTGAGTGTGCCCTGCCGCCATTTTTTCCCTTTTTTGAGAGACTTACAGATTTCGAAGAGGCTGAATGTACCCGACCGCCATTTCATTATCAGTTTGTGAGGGGAATTAAATTTAATTTTAGCTTGACATAACCTAAACCACTCATAACCTCAGGTACCCACTTTTATACTAAAACCAGGAGCTGAGTGTGCCCGACCCCCATTTTGTTTTTTATGTTGTTTGAGAGGCTTACGGCTTTGGAAGAGGATGAGTGTACCCGGCCGTCATTTCGTTTTCCCTGCGACTTAAGATACTTAGGCTTTAGGAAGTGGATGAGTGTGCCCGATCGCCGTTTTGTTTTTACTGCAGTTTTGGAGCCCTGAGGTTTTGATAGGGCCTGAGTGTGCCCGGTCACCATTTTATTTTTCTGATGTTTCAAATATTTGTGGATTTTAATTGGGGCTAAGTGTGCCTGGACGCCATTTTATTTTTATTTTGTTCACCACCACCCATTGATTAGGTGGGTCAGATACCCACTATAACCCCCCTCCAACATTTCGCTTTTCCCTGCGTCTTAGGAGACTTAGCCTTTAGGAAGTGGCTGAGTGTGCCCGACCACCATTTTTTTGCTGCGACTTGAGAAACTTTAGGTTTTGACAGGGGCTGAGTGTGACCGGCCACCATTTTATTTTTCTGATATTTCAAATATTTCTGGATTTTCATAGGGGCTAAGTGTGCCCGTACGCCAATTAATTTTTATTTGGTTCACACCACCACCCATCAAAGGGAAGGTAACCACTTTATAAATAATAACCTCCCTTCGCCCTTTTGTGTTTTCCTGCTTTTTGAGAGATTCACGGGGTTGGCAGAAACTGAATGTGCCATATTGGTCACTTTGAACCTTAATCCCCTCGGTTCTTAATCTTTTAGTGTAAATAAATTGACTAGTTAAACCTAAACACTGATATGTAGACCTTTATCTTCTAATCCCTTGGATGAATGTAAACAAGGGACTTTAAACTTGTATAATCTGTTTTATTACGAGGGTCTCGCGATCTTATTCCTTTTGATTCTAAAATAGAAACTATTATGATTCAAAGTCAAAAGAATTAAAATATAAGAGAGATCAAAAAGTCCTACTTAGTAATAGATCTATTTATCTCTCAGTTTGTTTATGTATTAGGGATTATTCAAATTCAAAGTCCCTGGTTTACATTCATCCAAGGGATTAGAAGATAAAGGTCTACATATCAGTGTTTTTGTTTTATCAGTTCAAATTATTTACACTAAAAGATTAAGAACAGAGAGGATTAAGGTTCAAAGTGACCAATATGGCAGTGATCGAAAGGAATAAGATCGCGAGACCCTCGTAATAAAACAGATTATACAAGTTCAAAGTCCCTTGTTTACATTCATCCAAGGGAATAGAAGATAAAAGTATACATATCAGTGTTTAGGTTTAACCAGTTCAAATTATTTACACTGAAAGATTAGGAACAGAGGGGATTAAGGTTCAAAATGACCAATATGGCAGTGATCGAAAAGAATAAGATCGCGAGACCCTCGTCAAAAACAGGGACGAAAAAAATTCAAAATGACGGTCATACAGCCTCTAGCTAACAAAATGGCGGTGAACGAGAAATATATCTTTTGTCCATAAGCTCACTTTTATAAAATATACTTCATTTGTAAATAGCTGCAATAAATCTAATGTTAAGTCTGTGTTATATATGTATAAATGTAGCTTTTAATTTACAGACGTAAATTAACAACCCGTTCAACCTTTCGTTTTGAACAGCCCTGACGAAACCCTGCAAAGTGGGGCGAAACGTCGGACATAATAGTTATAAACTATTTGTTCTTTTTTTGACCATAATCCTGACCATCTTCTTATAGATAAAGTTTAAGATACTCAGTGACTAACATGGTTAACAATGATAGTCTGGCTTTCAATTGAAGAGAGGAAGCAGGTGGTTGGGACATTATTGCCAAGAAATGAGATTCACGGAAACTTCGAGTTACTGAGTACCCCAACTCTCCGAATTCGACTTGTAGAGCCGGAGGGCTGGTCCTACTGTGAGCTGGAGAATGGATTGGCTTTTTGGTAAGCCCTGTGATAAGTGATTAACAAAAATGGATTTTACATGCAAGATAAATAATTGACATTGGAGGTTCCAAACAGGTGCAACAATGTAAAACAATCACTGATACACTCTTCATTAATTTTTATTTTCCATAGCTAAATATTTTTTTAAATAATTGAATATTTTGTGGCGCCCCGGGGACCCGCTGCGCACACTTTAGAAATCACTAGGTTAAACAAATTAGGGATAAAGGGAGGCATTTTAGTTCTAAATGTTCTAAGGAGAGAGGAAGTACTTCCGACGGAAAAGAGGATAAAGCCACTTGATTCGGCGTACCAGATGCAGACATGCGAGCGTTTAGAGATCTCGGAGGTCTTATAAAATTTTTCGCTAGTCTCATTAGTCTCATCTCTTGTCTACGACTTTTATTTCATTCTTTTTAACGAGCGCATTATGACTTCCATTGATGGTCACATTGAAATAGTGTAGTTTAAACTGTTGATCAGTGAGAAAATGGTCAATTAGTAGTGTAATTTTGAGACTGTTTCTTGTGATTTTTGAATCCTTGGCAAACGTTATTTTTAAATTCTATAAGGAATTCTATTTACGAGTATGGAAAAGGTTATTAAACTACTCTAACATTGTACGAAAGAACTTCCTAGGTTTCTTTACAACTGTTGTTTGAGAAATTTTTATGATCTCCTTCCTCGTAATTTCTGACATACGTGGGCGGGGAGGTTATCTATAGGTAACCATCCTATTCTAACCCTAGTTTCTGTTTCTACTTAACATACCAAATAAAATTATGTACATGCGTTTTTGTTTCTTCTTCTCTATACAGTTTATATAGCACGTCAATACTATAAACTTAATGAAAAAAAAATCATTCACTCATATCTCCTCGGAAACCAGTCCTGAACGAATTATTACTGTGAATTATTATTATCAATGTCTTCTTTAGATGAACTAGGCAATGTACCAGTATGCAAAATCCCTATAAAGTTCCTGTCCCAGTTTCTTCCCTTACTTTCCCTGTGACTCATGTAAAGTTATATCAATGCACACTATCGACTAAAACTAATCGTTTTCTATCTAACAGTTACTTTCCTTACATATTATTGTATAGCTAAGTTGAAAACTGTCGAATTTCTTTCGCTTGATAAATAAATATCTTCCCAACTACTACCAGACCATGCAGTACTATTTGTCAGCTAAGGTTGCAGGTAACAGGGAATAGATATTCCAGGCCACAACGGGTGGTTGGCTGATGTTCAGATCAGATGAACTCTGTTCACAAGAACGTTACTTAATTACTTCTGAGTTAATTAGCAAGTCTAACCTTTCCCAGCCTCAAGTACCAAAAACGATTTTAAAGCAACTTCTAAAAGTAAGCTACAAACATTTTAATTCCTAAGGAGCTGTTATATGGCATCTTAATCTGTTATCTCTGTACATTTAGACAACTTTATTCGTATACATTACGTATTATTTTGACAGTCTATTAGTAGTTGGGTAAAAGGGATGTGAGAATGCTTTAGCGAAGGTTGGGAAGACCTACAGTGGCTGAAAGAAAATATGTTGCCTTGGAGACTGGCTCTCGGGAGCAGCGGGGCTTTTAAACTGGATAGGGCAGCCAGATCAATAAAGGCTCCATAATAAATGGATTAGAGGGTAGCAAGCTACCGTCCTACTCGGATTAATTTCCACTGTTCGTTCGTCTGCCAGGGTACCTCACCCTTCTTGAGACAACCAGGAACTGAGTGGTGCCGAATGCACTAACCTCTTTCATTATGAAGAAGGATATCATCACTTGTCAAAGAGAAGTGCAGTCAAAACTCTATAGCACTCGATATTTCGAATTCTACTTCATTCCCTCATGCATTTATCGATAAAGTTGACTGGAACTCGGGACTCCTTATCTCCAGCTCACAGTAGGACCAACCCTCAGGCTCTACAAGTCGAATTCGGAGAGATGGGGTACTCAGTAACTCGAAGTTTCCGTGAATCTCATTTCTTGGCAATAATGTCCCAACCACCTGCTTCCTCTCTTCAATTGAAAGCCAGACTATCATTGTTAACCATGTTAGTCACTGAGTATCTTAAACTTTATCTATAAGAAGATGGTCAGGATTATGGTCAAAAAAAGAACAAATAGTTTATAACTATTATGTCCGACGTTTCGCCCCACTTTGCAGGGTTTCGTCAGGGCTGTTCAAAACGAAAGGTTGAACGGGTTGTTAATTTACGTCTGTAAATTAAAAGCTACATATATACATATATAACACAGACTTAACATTAGATTTATTGCAGCTATTTACAAATGAAGTATATTTTATAAAAGTGAGCTTATGGACAAAAGATATTGATTAAGAATTAATGATGATTTATACATAGATTTAATTGAAAATACTGGACTTGATTTTGTCATCTGACTTTACTTCTATTTATTTTTTTTTTTTTGCCATTCTAAAGATATCACTACAATTACTACTAATATCACTAATCTGATGTTTATTGCGGGTTTCGGCTCCAGTTCCTCGTCAACGGCTTTTGGTGTCTTCTGCTAGACGTATCTCTCTACTCCGTTACCTTCTACTGTCTCTAGCTGGGACGTCTACTTCTCTTAGAGCGGCCACTTCTGCGGTGAATCCTCTGTTAGAGATCTTATCCTTGGCCTTTCACCTCTGGAACTTTTCTTTGTCTTCTCTCACTGCCTTTTATTCTCTATCTATCTACTTTTTTTGATTTCTCTCGAACCATTTCAATGGCTGATCGAATTTCGAGGTGGAGAGTAAGGTGGAGACTTCCTTAAAGTTTGGGATTCTTTCTTCTTTTCCTCTTCTCTTTATGGCTAAGTGTTCTAGCGGTCTATCGTGGTGTTACTAAATACTTAGACAGTGTTTTGAGAGCTGCAAATTACTTACTGTTTGATCGGGGGTCCGGCCTAAGTGTTCTAAGAAGGGACTCGTATCGTCTCAACACCCTTTATGTTATTTGTTCGATAGCCTTTGGTATCATTCTGTCCTAGTACGTGCCTTGAGGCGTTTAGTAGTATTTGCCTAGTGATATGTATGAGAGGTACCAGCTGGGGTTTTTTAACTTAAAATAATTTCTTTTGTCGGCATGAAAAAGGTACCGCCGGACCTAGGCAAGTAATGTACAAAGACATATAGATAACAGAGGGTAGGTACCCT
>NW_027105320.1:62751-63149 GCF_000696795.3 Halyomorpha halys
AAAAACCTCTGGGAACCATTAAGTAAGAAGCCGGTTTCCTTCAAAGAAGAAACTGTTAAAGATGAAAGCGAGGACTTTCGTCGAAGATCATTGGAGCTTCTCACCCCCTCTTAAAATAGAGGACCCAATCAGAGGACAGAAATCAAAAGAAGGAGGAGTCAGAAGGAGAGGGGAGAAAGGTAACAAAAGGGCAGGAAAAAGAGTTTTGAAGGACAGTCAGTAAGGACAGTCAAGAGGGGACAGTCAAGAGGGGACAGTCAAGGAGAGACAGTCAAGGAGACACAGTCTAGGGGAGCCAAGACCGGAGGACAGTCAACGACAGTCTAGGGGAGCCAAGACCGGAGGACAGTCAAGAAGGGACAGTCAAGGAGAAACAAGCAGGACAGTCAACGACAGTC
>NW_027105320.1:63984-70422 GCF_000696795.3 Halyomorpha halys
ATACATGATATAAATATATAAATACAGATACATATATTACATTAATATATGAATACATTTCAATATAATACCTGTACGGGGAACCCCTAATCCGGCTTAGAAACCCCGAGCCCCGTACACGGCACTAGGCTGGTGGTCCCTTAGTCATTTGAGCTGCCGCCAGTGATCACAAAAGGGTAAATTTTAAACTAAGCATATCAATTCATCTAAATTATTTTAAAACCCAATATTTTCAGTACATATCATTAGGAACGTTTGGCTGGAAAATTCCATCAAATCATCCTAAATTTCTTTTAAATCTTTATGCGTTTAAAGCAATCAGTGACGAAACGAGCACAGGTACGAATAACCAAGTAAGTGGCTTTATTTTATGAGTGCCCTCCTCAAAATTATATATTTAATAACCAAATCATCCTAGTTTTATGTTCGATCTATACATCTGCATCTATGAAATGATTTGCGAAATTTTTGATTAAACTAAATGAACCAAAAATCATATACACCTAAAGCAAACCGTCCATCATACAAAATTATTCACATTTATGAATAGTACTAGAATCCAAATCTTTACCAAATACCTTTCAAATATATTCAAAATAAATGCAATGGATCGAATAACATCGGCAAAATGGCCCAATACTTTAATAGAAATTCTAAATTATTCTTGACAAAGAAACTAATCCTATACAATACTGTGATACGTTCAGTTATAAGATATTTTTCTCCTGTTTGGAGCTAAACCTGTGGCTCCAACTGCAGAAAGAGGTCATTCAAACAACTATCATCGGTACAATAAAATTTAAAATATGTTATCGGATTAACAGCTGTTGACAATTAAACAGTACTTATGCTTACTGACACAATACTTTACCCATCTTACTCCCATTTCTGTCAACCCGTTCATAAATAAAATAGAAGACTACGACAAAGCGTTACTTAAAAGATACATACTCAAAGGACCAAACATATACTATAAGATAATACGTGGACATTGTACATGAATTGTGCGAAACTTTATTACATTTTATTTTTAACAAAGTTTATTAATTTTTTATTATTAATTTATATTATATTTACTTTATTGTCTTTTTCTTATTATGTAGACTTTTTTAAATTTTCCTCCTGTTTAAAACTACAAATATGAAAAAAAAAAGTTCAAATCACATCTTCCCATGTATCATGTATGGGGTTATTCAACCTTTTTAGTGTTGAATGCTGGGGTGGTGGACACAAATAAAATGTTTTTACTGTTCTTACTTTTTGTTTATTTGTTACGGTTAGATAACATAAAACGTTCTTATTGTAGAGAGAACAAAGAAGTGAACATAACAAAGGCTTGGCAACTACTGCTAATAGCTGAACTAAACATTACTGGCCGTTGCAAACGGCTTGTGATCAACAATCGATATATTCACAGTTTGCCACAGAGCAACTTGTATACAATAAAAAATGATTTTTTTTTTCAACATTTCACTAGTAAATACAGTTCAACATTTAGCAACTTGTAAATAGTAATCAATAAAAACATATTTAAAAAAAAATTAGTTAACTGGAAATCAATTTTCAATTATCTCGATAACTCAAGGTATCAGTTACCTATAACTATAATTTTTCAAGTTTCGACTTGGTCATAATACAACAAGTTGGTATTATATTTAGGCTTTCAGAATGGGATGTACCATCCAATATTCTGCATTAGTTTCATTTCCAGTCCTTGTAATGTCTAAATCTTGACCGCTTAGTTCTGTTAAAAATGTTCAAATAATACTCTGATAAAAGTTTCGTCTATTTTTTTAACTTGAACTATCCTTTGTGTTTTCCCTGTTTGGGACATTATTGAAAATTAGTAATGAACCCCCAAATTCTAAAACGAAATAAAAATTTGGACTTTTACTGTTCAACGGTCACATAATGTTAAATATAAATATGTATGACATATTATTAATTTATTTATTATATTTGTTCAATTATCATTTATTTAATCAATTAAATTATTAACAGAGTATTCTAGTTTGTTTGTTTTTTTTTGGTGATTTTAAGACCAGATATGTGAGAAATTAATCTCTAACTATACCACATTATTAATTTTTGATATGAACAAAATAAATTTCTTACATACACTATTAAGTTATTGCTTTATTTTTAATTTATACTGAAGTGTGCAATTAGTTTCTCTTGAGTTTCCCTACGAAGATGTTACCTATATTCTTGTTAGTTTAGTGTTTATTGAAGATGCCGGACCAATTCCTTAATTAGCTTAGGTGATTAAATTAGCAAGCCAAGTAACGGAATTAAGGGTTACTGTCATCTCGAGAAAACGGTTCTAAGAAACTTTTAATTAATAATGTTATTGTTTTTATCCATCATAAAATGATATCAAGTTGACTTGATCTTAAGTATACTACAGTAACCTGTCTTTAGGCCTTTAGTTGTTGTCATTACTTTGTTGAGTGGTTCGCCTCTCACATCAACACTTCCTTATCACTATATCTTTTTAAAAGGCGATTATCCGAGTTGTAGTTTATAAAAACAATTAATAAATAGTTGAGAATATTTATCAATTGTTTTTATTGACAGCAAATCCGGATCACCTCCTTTTAATTCACAATCAACTAGCTAATTATAAATATATTATTAACTTTGCCAAATTGCTTTTCAAAAGTCTCTGTTTATTTTCTTCAGTCTTTAATTTACTCGGCACACCTCATTCTGAAAAATCGTACGTACAACAAAACTCGATTAGTAAAAATTTAAGGTAGGTCGATTCTTCTTGGAATTAGCGAATTTTTGTGTTATATTTACAGAAAATTGATTCGCAGTTTCCTATGTGGTATGTATAATTGTTACCAGATTTGATTGTTTCATCGAAATAGTTGAGATATGTAGAAATTTAATTTATTTTTTTAATTGATTGAATAAAGAAAGAAATTGGGATCCTTTAGATCCCCCCTCACAAGTTGCGTATGTAAGTATTTACCATCTTACCAGTTAAAAGTTTAATTTTGTTTGTTACTATCCACTTAAATCATATTATTTTATATACTTAAGTTGTAATAAAGTTCAACTATGGCGCCGGAACTGCTTGAGTCCAGCGCTCAATCCTTGCTATACAATCAGCTCCTGTTAAAGGAAGTAGACATATCTGACCTAATTAGTGGAGGAGGGGAGCGGTTATCCTTCATGTAACCAACCTATTCATACCAGAGTGAGAGGTTCAAAGTTCATTCTATGGGGTTGCCACGAAATAAAAGCCATCCCAATCAGGCCAAAATCGAACTGGGGCCGCTGCTATTTAGATGTTGCCAACGTGACGCCCTCCCTCGGCTGCAGACCAAAGTAACTCTTGTCACTGACGCACTTCCAATGAAACATTCTTCCACTATCAATAAAAGTCATTAACAAACATCACCTTCCCTAAAATAAGGTAACCTACCCACGAAAGTGAGGAGGTAGCCAAACTGCTGAGGATGTAGATTGCCCTGGCGTTAAAGGATTTTTTTGTAAACGTGATACGTTTTTCTTAGATGATAGGTGATAGGTTCTATCAATATTCGAACCCGGAACACTCAAACTACTTCCAGATTAGATCGATAAATACAACTGACTACAATTGAGGAGATCCGGATAGGAGAAGGACTCTTCGATAAAAAGAACCTTACAGTGAGGATAGATTTTAAGGACAAAAATACTGTGGTGGTCAATTCAATAAAAAAATGTCAACAATTTGAATTATACATTAATTCTTGTGGAACTAATTCTTCATTTTTACTATCGCCAGTTCTTTTTATTTGTCTTCAACGTTTTGGGGTCTTTTCCTCAACATTAGAATTACACCACCTTTTTCTTTAGTTCCCTTGTTGATTTTATCTATAAATTGTTTTTATAAACTGAATACTACTGCCCATTCATGGCAAATTCTTCCCAGAGTCTCTACACTTTTAGTCCACCACACAACACAAGTTTTTCAGGCACTCCAAATTTTTCCATTGCTCTTATGCCCTGAGGACACTCCTCAAAGATGTGTTTCATGGTAAAAGTCAGTCACCTAATTTCAACGTTGGGGCTAATCTATCCTTGTTATTATGATTACGAGATGACGGGAGCAGTGTCCCGTTCTGAGGCGTGTTATAATCATCTCATTTCTTCTAATTTTTTTCTCTTTGGTAGCTATGTTGTTAGTTGGCCGTTATTAGAAAGGGATTGATCAGATCGGGAAATTTAAGAGGGCTTTGTTATTGCAATTCAATGGGCAGTTTCTGTCAACTTCCCAAGCAGTTTTGTAGAAGTCCCAGAATGACTGGTAACCTAGAAAGATTATATCGTTCTGTAATTATTATCAATCTAAGCAATAATGTACTATATTCTTGAACAGAAGGCTTTAAAATAATAACATTTGAATTGAAAAGCACTTTAAGGGCACCCAAGAAATCAGAACAAAATATTATTGATAATTGAGTTGATGACTGGGTTATTTTAACTACCTTTTACCATGTACTCATAAGAACACAATTCGGTCTAAGGAAATCATTCAGGCGATTACTTATTGAAACTAATTTGATCCGCGCTGTCTCTAGTAGGTGACTCTCCGTTTTCGAGTATTTAGTATTGATGTGAGATGTGCTGTCTCTGCAATTATTTGATTTCATCTTTTAATGTAGTGATGGAGCCTATATTGGCGAACTGTTGACTGATAAATACATTTTCCAATTATATCCTAACAATGAGCCCAGGATCTGTGTCATTTGATTACGAGGAAACTTTGTATAATTGTCATACACCAAAAGAAAAAAGCAATTTAATGAACCTTTACAGATAATGTCGTGTACATTTATACAACTTCATAGAGTTATTGTATTCTACTTACGATTGAATCTTTCCACATCCTAATTTTGCCCCTACGTCATTTTGTCCTTGTTCAGAATGTAAGTGCCAATGAACTTGGGATTAATTGGCGTAACATGACTATAGTGACAGGAAGCACAAGGTAGTATCTGTCACAATTACAGCATCTGTCATGATCAGTCGATCCTTCTCTATTACGCAAGGAAGATCGAAATCAATTCACTATCTTCTATTTAAACCTATCTTATTAATTTTTAGAAGATTTTAATCATCGCTATTAGATTTAATAGATCCAAATGCGTGGCATTGTTGGTGCCGAATATAAATAACAACATTTAACTATATTGATGGCACTCAATTATAAGAAACTCAATAGAAATTAAAACTTGTTTTATGCAAACTTCCAACTTTTAAGTCTTTTTGCCATGAATTTTCTTACTCCTTATCAACAATTTTTTTATAGATTTATCTCACAAAAACGGTACAAAGTTTTTATTATTCGAAATTGGTTTCCAAGCAGCTGTCGTAATAACTATTCATGTTATCTCCGTTTAATTACACTGTGTTAATTCAAGATAGCAGGAGCACTGTTATCTTTAAATAACCATTCATTGAGTTGGTTATCTCATCTCCATTTTTTCTAAATGGAATTTTCTGTTAATTAAGCCCTCCCCAAATTCTTCCTTCTAGAAGCTCTGTCAGGATATCAAGTAGCTCAATCCGTTGGATGGAGTTATTTCCCTCTGATCTTTTTCGTGGAGGAAAGTGAGATTGGTTATCTGTTTTTCAGCATATTTGGTAGTAGTGCGATGCCTGAAGTAACATATGTGGAAGTATCGGGGGAACTGGTTGTGTTAAACCAAGAAGTGGTGCCGTTGAACCAGGAGGTGTAATGGACCTGTTTTGTAATTGATGGGGCCGAATCGAAGGCAAACCTTTAATTGAATATCAGCTTCCCTCTCTCCCCGAGTCTTGTGAAATTACTTTCTGAGGACAGGTTAAGTTAGTCTTGGAAGGCTGTCAACCCTCCTCAACAACCCGCCGCTTGTTCCGTCCTCGTCTTCGGCTCTGCCTGTCACCTTACAGGAGGAACAACATCAGATCCTGCTCCTATACATTACACCTTTATAGTTGTAAAATTCATAGAACATTTATGCTTGAATTTCCTAGTAGTGTTTTGTTGTTAATTAAAATAGAGTTTTTAGATTCATATTATTCCAACCCCCTTTGGTAATATAATAATCAGTCATCGTACAGTTTATTTATTGACGCTGTCTTTGAACATGTTCACTATTAAGTAATAAATAGTTGGCATTATCGATTTATTGGTACGCATTTAAGACTTTAAGAATTAAACTTCATACCTTAGTTAAAAACTTGTTAGATTAAATAAATAGGTTATAAAAACACTAATTATTATTTTAACTAATGAAAAAACTGATCAGGAAGTCGCAATATGTTACATCATATTATTATGCAGTGTATTATCCTAAACCAACGTAGCAAATATACTACATACCACCAATACTATATACTGTTTTAACAAAATCCAATAGTGTATTTCCGCATGGAATACATACATACATATATATATAT
>NW_027105320.1:70716-70963 GCF_000696795.3 Halyomorpha halys
AGAATATAACATATATAGAAAAAATATAGAAAATTATTTACAATAAAAAAAATGTCAATACCAATATACAAAAACTCACAGGTTGATCAAAAGTAAAAACTATATACATAAATTAAAGTTAAAAATAAAAAAAAAGATTTCTGGTACAATAAAATGAACAACATAAAATAACAAAAAAATACAAACGTCAAAAATAAACTAAAACACAACAAACTAGCTATGGCGTACCCAGTGAAAGAGAGGTCAG
>NW_027105321.1:0-1403 GCF_000696795.3 Halyomorpha halys
CCTATCCACTGCTAGGAGTGCAGTCACACAGTGGCAGCACAGTTATCTAAATTATGAATATAATTTACATATAAATATATAATTATAATAAATGTTTTAAGAAAAGCTTTTAGCATACGCTTGCCCTTTCTGATAAATTTAAACAGTTGTAATAATATTTTTAAGCAAACTGCAATAGAAAAAAAGCTACTATACCAACTAAAACAACTGAACTAATAAAACCTATGAAGATTCTTTAATTTTATACACTTAGATTTATGATTAAATTTTGCTAAGATAGAGTAAAATATTCAATGTATTTACTTTATTGACTATGTTTGTTCAATAATCAAATTTTAATAAACATTATCGTTGAATTACAACAGATGTATATTTATATATAGGAGGTGGAGTGGCATACCCTGTTCTACTTTGGAAGTAACGTCAAAAATGGAACTAGCACCAGGTTCGGGTTTCATAGATAGTCAATCAGTAGGAAAATTAGTCATGAACTTAACTCGATTAAAGAGAGAATAAATGTATCATGAATTAGAGGTTTTTGGTTTAATATCACGATTATTAATATATATTAACCTCCTGAAGATAAAGAAGAAGGGGTAAGGATGATTTCTACTAACAGTTAAAAAAAGTTGTGAATCAAGCACTAAAACATGACGTGAAATGACTTATAGGGGATTTTAATGCCAGAATAGATTGAGGATCCCAATTTAGGCCCATTATCGGAGGCCGAACCCTCCACAGTACGAACAATGGAAGTACAGTGAAATGTATTAGTATGGCAGCAGGTAAAGGTCTAGTCGTAGTCAGCAGCACGATATTTCCACACAGAGACATTCAAGTACACCTGAATAAGCCCTAAAGATGCAGAAAAACACAATTGACCACGTTCTCAAAGAATAACAGACACCATAGCTTCATTCAAGACATAAGCTATAGTGGATTGGACTGTGATTCAGATCATACTCTGATCATAATAGAATTCTGTCAGAAGCTGTGGAAATCCACAAAATTGATGTCAAAATTCACAAAGGACCATGTCAAGAAAGAAAAATAAATAAATAAAAAAACAGGCATAAAGTCGGAAATCTAAAAAATCCTAAAGTAAAAGATAAATTCCAAATTGAGCTGAAAAATAAATTGTATCTCTTGGACTTGGAGGGCCTCTTGATGAACATTGGAAGGCCTTAGAAATTGGGCTAAAGGGAACAGCCAAGGAAGAAATATGTATTCAGGAAAAACAGAAAGCCAAGAAGTGGTCCATAGAAAACGAAAAAGCAGTAGAGGAGAGAAGAAAAATGAAAGTCATTTGTCTGGCTAGAATTGATCAAACATCAAACAAAAATCGCTGCTACCAGAACAAAGTCCAATGAAACAATCAGACATGCGAAAATGCTTTATATATA
>NW_027105322.1:0-3268 GCF_000696795.3 Halyomorpha halys
AGATGTCTGCCAGTGCTCAAATTAAAGCTAGTTATACTTACTAAAAAATAGTTAATTATGTTTATCCTTGTAGGAATAGTAGTTTTTATGATATTCACATATGAAAATAAATATTTGTCCGAACAACTATAAATCAATTTATTTTAGCAAATTTTATGTAAACTATTATTTCTACGAAGATAATCATAAACTACTTTATAGCTCATTAAACTAGCTTTAGTTTGAGTGCTAATAGACATCTGTACGTCATATGGTTTTTGAGATATTAAGTTATCAAAATAAATTCACTAACTACTGATCTTTCAGTACGTCCCATGCAACATTTTTATGAAATGTTACTTTTTAAAAAGCTATACCTCGAAAACCATATAACGTAAATAAATCTATTAGGGCTCATTTTTTAGAAAATTTACTCTTCTTTAAATGACGTTCTTTTAGGTTTCCTAATGTTGTTGATAGTTTTTAAGATATAGAGCTCCGAATGAAAAATTAATGTTTTTTTAAGGATTTGAAACAACCGCCATTTTGTATTCCCCCTACCAATACTTGGCATACTCATCAATTTTGACTTGTAATTATACATAGTTTTCATTAAAGTAATCGAAAATTGGGGTGAGATAATTGCCTTTTTTCTCCTCTTGGGATCTTGTACTATTTCGAAGGGTAGTTTCTTCACAAAACTAAGTTTATCACATTTACTTTTTGCAGTTTTAGCTTAAATATAACCGCAAATTTCTAGAAATAAAAAAAAAATAATGAAATTGGATTTAGCTGAGGATTGGACTTAGACGAAAGTGGTGGGGGGTGGATACGGATAGGGGCGGCTGGGGGCGGTAGAGAGCGGTCGAGATGTGGTCCGAGCGCCACCGCTTCCTCTGGAGCACCACCAGCCTATCAGCTCTTAGTTCGCTATACTCTGGTAATTATATAGTATATATTACTTTATTATTGTTATATACTTTACTTTATTATTACTATTCAGTACAGTGCAAAAGTTTTTTTAGATTCTAACTCCGACACGCCACCTTTAAATTATCAAAAGTTTTTATATTACTGTAATATTTTTTAATAAACTTTTTACTTAGACGTTTCCCTATAATCAAATAATTCTTTTATAATTTTAAGAAGTACATTTTTGGATCCATTTCCCTCTGAATAACAATACAATTTAAATACTTCTTATTTTGTTTTATCCCTACTATACTGCTGATATATCGTAGAGCAAAAAAAAAAATGAATTACTGAGGCATTTCGTCGTTAAGGTAAATGAAAACTTCCTCAATGTCAAAATGTTAGTTAATTATAATATTTTACTGCAAAAACCTCAATTCACTTATATAATTTAACAACATTATTTCTTTAAAAATACAAACTTCCTAAAAATTATTTTTAAAATACATGAAATCAGCCTCAAATAAATCCAGTGATGAAGCCTGAAATCTACTTTAAATAATTTTATATCACTATTTCATTATTTTGAGAATTTTTTTTTTATGTCAAAATGTTAACTAAAATTATTTTTAAAAAAATTAAAAATGATATGCGAATAGGACTAATAGTCTCTGAGAAAAATGTACTAAAAGATAAAAATATGATACTAATTCAACAAATAATCTGATTGATATAAAGAATCTATTCACGAGGTGACGTGAATGAGTCAAAAACCTCAAATTATATTATTAAAAAATAACTAAAAACTTAAAGAATATGTAATTTTTTTTTCAGTTTTCCATTGCAATAAATATTTAGTCATTGAACTAAAATTTGACATGATTGAAAGTTTAACACAAAGAAAAGTTAAATAAAATATTATTAAGCGGTTAATTTCAAATAAAATTTTGTTATTATTTGTAAATAAACACAAATAGTGATTATTATATTTATTACAATATTCTATAAATGATTTTGTAAATATAATATTGCCATTCATATTACCAATAAATTTAATTATAATAGTTATAAAAAATAACCATTATGTCTCATTTCGGCCATCATCAAGGATCTGTCAATCAAAATTTTTAAATATAATCGATTCAAAAATTAATTTTTAAAAAAATTATGAAAAATTATATTCCCTACCTTATTAGACTATCACAGCCAAAACCATAGGTCATCAACATAACTGCGGGCCATATTGCCTTCATAAAATTATTTATCATTAGTCATTAACACATTAACTAGTTTACAGTATTTAGTATCACATATTATAGTATTTAATATCACATTAACTAGTTTATAATCTCTGCTTAATAAACATAAATAAACAAAAAATTATTCATTCGTTCCGACCTTCATCAGGGCTATATAACAAAAAGAAATAGCAGCCATCTTTCAGAGAAACATAAAAATTAAAAGAAATAATAAACTAACAAATTTGGAAATAAATATTATTTCTTTTAATTTTTATATTTCTCTGGATGGTTGTTATCTCTTTTTGTTTTATAGCCAGATGAAAACTTGAAATTTAGATCGAAACGTTGGGACGGATAAATATTTTTTTGTTTATTTGTGTTTATTTGCTGACCGCACTCCCCGACCATCTTATCTACTTATTGATCTACGATAAACTATCTACAACTCATTTTAATCAAAATCGTTTAGCTGTTTTTAAGAAAATCGAAAAAAAGTGAAAAATCCATTTTATAAAAGAGAACTTCCATTTTCTCCTTTATTTATCAATTAAAATGAGTTCTAGATGATATTAAAGCCCATCTACTTACTTTGCGAGTTAAATTAAAATATTTAGAGTCGTTTACAAGAAATTCGAAATTAAAAAAAACAAAAAAAACAATTCAATTAAAAATCTGCTGTCATACCCACATTAAATATGTAATTTCTGTTTCTTGCAATTTCCTGTTTTTAAGCTAGACTGTTCAAAAAGTGACCCACACCATTTTGTAAGACTGTTTTTTGGACTAAGCTGAACACAAAATATATATTTCCTTCGAAAACTGGATAGTTGAAATTTTTTCCGATCATGATATTTTCCCTTACAATATATACCACATATAGATAAGTGAAATTAAAAACTAAAATATTAATATGCATAAAATCACAAATGAGTTAAATGTAATCTAATATTGATTTTATTAGAGTGCTGCCAATGGGTACTTTCTCTGCACGTCTGTATCACTCCATAATACCTACATAAAATTTACTAAATGCATTATAATGTAAAGTTGTGAATATCAATAAATAAATTTTTAAAAATATTGATAGATTATAAGGATGGGTATGTAATCATTTTATATAGTAATTCTATAATTGT
>NW_027105322.1:4203-4325 GCF_000696795.3 Halyomorpha halys
AGTAGTTTTTATGATATTTGACAAAATATATTTACATAATGTTCATTTCTAGTTGTTCGTATGAAATGTTGGATTTTTGAAAAATATATCTCTAGACCCATAAGACGTACATATGCCTGCCT
>NW_027105322.1:4375-5613 GCF_000696795.3 Halyomorpha halys
TATCAATAAAAATAATAACAACTTGTGTTTATGGAACGCTATTAACCAAACATCAGTTGAAAATAATTGCAGTCCAATACGTTTTCTTTGATTTCTTTGATTTATTTCAATTAATTGCTGTTCCTGAAAAACAAAAATCATTATTTTAAAACAAATCAAAGCATTTGGTCATACTTAAGATCCTATAATTAATTAATGTGTTTACAAATTTTTATTTTTAAATTTCTATTTGCCTTTTGTTTTGAATATTGTTCTTTTTTTTTTACTCATTCACGTCACTTTCATGTACCCATTTTTAAAAATAAATCTTATTAGATACTTATTGATTTTTTAAAATATATTTATTTGTTCTTATTACCGCCATCTGATAGATAAAGCAATATTATGTGCACTATTATTCCAGTAAATAGTAGAATACTTTATTGCCATCTGTTTTAAATAATTCATGCTGAAATGAGAAAGATGCTCTGTTAAGCAACATACTATCCAAGAATGGAACGTTTATAGTACAAGAGCCGGGAGGAAAAAAAGGCAGTTATCTCACCCCAATTTTTGATTACTATAATGAAAACTATATATAATTATAAGTCAAAACTGATGAGTCTGTCAAGTATAGGTAGGAGGAATAAAAAATAGCGGCTGTTTCAAAACCTAAAAAAACATTAATTTAATTAGTTCGGAGCTCTATATCTTAAAAACTACGAACAAAACTAGAAAATCTAAAAGAACATTATTTAAAGAAGAGTAAATTTGCTGAAATATGAGCCATAATAGAGCTATTTACGTCCAATAGTTCTCGAGATATAGCCTTTTAAAAATTTACATTTCATAAAAATTATAGTAGTTAGTTAATTTATTTTGAGAAATCTATATCTCAGGTACTATGTGATGTACAGATGTCTATTAGCACTCAAATTAGAGCTAGTTTAATGGACTACAAAGAAGTATAAACTTCTAATAAGTTAGAAGTTAAACTTCTAATAACTTCCTTTTAAGAAGGAATAGAGAATAGCAGTTTTCATGATATTTGCTAAAATAAATTGATTTATAGTTGTTAGAAATATCAGTGGTTGGTTAATTTATTTTGAGAAATCTATATCTCAGGAACTATACAAAATATTTTTTAATGTTTATCTTTGTAGGAGTAGTTTTTATGATATTTGACAAAATATATTTACATAATGTTCATTTCTAGTTGTTCGTATGAAATGTTGGATTTTTGAAAAATATATCTCTAG
>NW_027105323.1:0-837 GCF_000696795.3 Halyomorpha halys
GCACTGCATTATATCGACACTTCTACTGTTAATGACCGCCCATTGAAGTAAGAGAAATTTAGCAAAACAAAGCATTAACGATAACATCACTTATATAAGGTGATATTCCGATACAAATAGTCAAGACACAGTGCCTGATAAACTATCACTTCATATTGAACAGTCGTAACGTATTCAAAAACCAAACAGTCACCTTCATAAAACCAAGCCCACTCGTCTTAACATATCTCCCTCGTGTTTTTTTTCACCATGACAACCGAAACACCCCTTGTCTAAGAAGATATTGTCAGTGTTTTTATTTCACCATGACAACCCTAAAAACGCGGTCAAAGAAAAACTCAAATAGTAAATAAAGTACTTATTACGAGCCAACTGTTCGCCCCACGTTGCAGGGCTTCATCAGGGCTATTAAAGATACGAACAAATAAAATAATGTAACAATATATAAATGTAACATGACATAAAATATTTATGAAGTTAGATAAAAATTAACAAATTAAATAAAATAAAATAAGTTCTACAGTGGATACTCAGTATTAACTTAAATATACTAAAAAACGATAAGAATACTGAATCATTTTCAATTGCCGCCATAATGCTTTTTGAAGATTTCAAATCACTTAGGTGTTAAGATCCACATACGTCGAATAGGTTAATGATAAACATTTATGCTAATCGGAAGATCATTGGTCAATCGTATGTGACATATAAAAAGGAGATGGTCCGGGTGTAAGTAATAACAGCAAATTTTGATTTACCTTTTTTTTATATATTTATCTTTACTTGCCCACGCTCAGCCGAAAAGGGGGTGAGTTAAAGTAAAAAAAATATAATCGC
>NW_027105323.1:4012-4341 GCF_000696795.3 Halyomorpha halys
GGGAAATCTCATTTCATTCTTAATTAGAGGAGGGGATAGTTCCTACATGTTTCGATTTCTGCCTTCCATGTATCCACATGTCAATAAAGTCCATCTCAGATCCACCACCTTCTATCTTCACGTGTACTTTCACAAATCAAATTTCAAATCTGCATAAGTATACTGAGACCAGCACTCCTGTATGGTGCTCCGCTCTTCACCCACCTAAGAACGGTTCCATAGGTCTGTATTGCAGAAGATTGTACGGGCAACATTGTTGAAGAAGATGAAGACAGATCAACTGCACGAGCTCTTCGAGCTACGCACTGTGTTCATCTAACGAAGGCAAA
>NW_027105324.1:0-1518 GCF_000696795.3 Halyomorpha halys
ATAAGATAGGATCGTTAAAAATTTAGTTAGGATTGAAGTAGGTAATGGTATTGCGGAAAAAGGTTGAAATCCTGCCTGGTGCACTAATTTTCTCCTGACAGGAAATTTATGAGCTTTACCGCAGCAAGGCCGTAGTTAGACAAACACTTCTCTGGTCCACTCAGCCCTTTAATGAGCACTCAACATTAGGCACGAGATAAATCATGCAGTTGCAGTACAGTATAACAATAATAACTTCCAAATAATGTGGCTTTTGTCACACAAAATAGAAACACAAGCTCTTGATTATTTATTTAAAATATTATTTTAATTTAATCAGATAATTGATCATTTTTTGGAAAGGTATAAGCAATTGTTTATCCTAAATTGCCTTAAAAATGTGTAATCAAAAATATGTTTAGGGTATCAGTTGGAAACCTATGTTTAGATGGATGTTCCTAAATTACGAATGAGAAAAACACTATTTAAATACACTTTTTTTTTCATTTATTTATTGATATTTACAACTGTATAAAAAATACAACAAGTTAATTTGATCATAATGACATAATGATATGATACAGGATGTAGAGAAACTACCCAGTAGTAGAACTCTAAAAACAGTTTACAATATAAGGCTATCTTCTTTTCAGGCGCCTCGGAAGATTGCCAGGAATGGAAGAGAAAGCAAGCTTAGAAACTAGTGGGTTTGGGTGGTTAGGGAGTTTATTATGGAAGGAATAATATCGGGTTCGGGCTAGATCGGTTACATAAGGAACATTTATGTCTTTATGGATGGTTTTATTAGTAACAAAATAAGGCGCATTGAGGATTTTACGAAGGATTTTGGATTGTAAAGATTGGATACGAGAGGAATTCGAAGGTTTAGTGGAGCCCCAAAGCTCAACTCCGTATGTACAGATGGGTCTTATTATTATCATGTAGATCAGTCTTTTGCTATGAGTTGGAAGTTTAGACCGTTTGTCTAGTAAGTGCTGTAATAGTCGGAATCTGCGTGCAGTTTCCTGTCTTTTCAGTCTTGAAATACACTTTAAAATGACTTAATTGAGACCAGAACTCTAAAATGAGAATAAATAAATATATGTTTTGTAGTATATTATATTAATGAAACAAAATATAAATTAATGTAAGTTTAATATTTTTTGTTAATATCCTAATTGGTTTTTAATGCCCTAGAACTGCTCTACAAATAGAATCGTTGAAATTCAATGACCGAAATGGGATTAAAATCAAATTTTCATATTCTCTTCCGGATATGAGGAGAGAATCCTCCAATCAAACGTTGAACTCTGTCAACATTAAATAACAAACAAATTGAAATCCACATAGGAAGTTCATTTGTTCCCAATACAAAATATTTTTAAAAATCAATAATTCAACATACTGATTTGACATTAAAAAAAAGGAAAAATGGATTGAGAGCACTTTCAGATCACAAATAAATTATAATATTTGCAAATAATTTTATATAAAATTCAAGCTGGGCAACTTTATAATTTTTTTAATTTTAACTTATAT
>NW_027105324.1:1568-54396 GCF_000696795.3 Halyomorpha halys
ATGAAAGGAAGTAATAGGTATTCAGATGAAACGAAAAGCCAAGAAGTAATTCACAGAATAACGCGAAAAGGACAGAAGGAAAATGAAATTCCCCCACCTAGCTGTCTTGATCAAACAACTCTAGATAAATACAGACACAGCCATCAGAACAAATACAAATAAAATAATAAGAAAAGCAAAAAGAGAAATTCTCAAACAAAGATTGCAAGCTATTGAGGATAACTGGCAGGTTGGAAATATATGCGAGTTCTACGCAGAAATTAGGAAAGAAAGGGTAGGGAAACACGAAAATGCGAGGAAAAGATAACAAACTGACAGCATCCAGAGACAAAATAATAAACATCTGGAAAGAACGTTTACAGGACTTTCTGGATGAAGGAGAACCCACGACCGACAAAGACATGGATTATGCTGAGGGCCTCGACCCATCAGAAGTAGGAAAACCGGATATTCATGCTGTTGAAATAGCTATCGACAGACTTAAAAGAAGGAAGGCGATAGAAATTGACAGCCTACGATTTTACGAAATTTACAGCCTAAAAAGCCTTGAAGCTGTTTCAAGATGGTGAAGAACCTCTGACAACCCAGCAATTAGAACTAATCCAAAAAATATGGCAGGAGAAAAAGATAGGAGGATCACATGCCAGATTTGTTCCATCCTAAAGAAAGGCTACAGATATGTGTAATAAAAAATATGTTTACAATTACAGAGGCATAGCACTCCTTCCGGTGGCCTACAAGATAATCACCAACATCCTGCTAAATCGTATGTATCGGTATTAAGAGAATATAAAAGGTGACCACCATGTAAGGTTCAGAAGACGAAACTGAACTACCAGATCTTCTTCCTGAAACAGTTACTCGAAAACGATGGGAAGCAGATCAGGATGTACACGCCTTATTGATTTCAAAGCAGGAATCCCCAGGAAGTTGGTAATACTGACAAGTACGCGTACGAATGATCCTAAACCAACTTTAAACCAATGTACTGTAATTGCTTCAGTAGATCTATAAATAAACCAAAGATTACTCACTAATCAAATATTATATAAATTAATGGGCAAATCATGAAAAATATCAATAAGAAACTACGAAAGACGTCCTTTTCAGGACGTCCTTAACAGAATCGTTAGTTTGAAAACGAAATCTGCCTGTCAGTAAATTATTAAATAAATCATAATAATTATATTAGTATAATATGTGTTTTATTAAAATTAGTAAAAATTAGGTTTAAAAAGTAGCTCGAATGAAATATTTATAATATGAGAAGTAGAATATATTTAAACATTAAATATACTTTATAATTCTAGTTAAATATCCATTTATCAGATAATATGCACGAATGGATCGATGCGACATTCATATCAGGAAAATTAAACAAGAAAAAACGTAGTAATGATAGACATGAAATTGATATTAAATTGGTTTTTATCGACTGGGCCTCATTTTCCTACTTAGTATGTCAAAATACCTTACTACTATCTCAATTCCGAAAATGCGTATGACGATTTCATACCTTTATATGGCCACTTTACTCATGTATGATTTATTTCAATATTTTGTTTGTATGCATTTCTATTGTTTATAATATGCTCCATATTTTAAATCAATTAGTGAAGCAAGAATCTAAAACTGCATTGTAAGCAGAACCACATAAAAATAATTTTATGCATATTTATTTTCGAATTTGTATTAACTCAATTATTTAAAAAATCTACAGTGGTGCACTCCTCCCACAGCTTGCAAATACAACCCTGTATAAATCCCCAAGTTTTGTGTAGATTAATGGGTCCTTGTTAAAGTAATCCCAATTTTATTATTTTGTAGAAAAAAAAAATTCTAAAAAAAGCAGGGTAGCAACTATGAATTTTTTAAAAACATTTTCTGTGGTTATATAAATTCGTAAATTCATTAGGGGAAATAATATTTGTTCCTGTCAAGAATATAACAGTTTGACAAAATATAACAGAGCCCAAATTCAATCCTTTACCTGTTCGAATTTTATTTAAAAAAATCTTTAATACGTTGTGTTTCTAATGATGAGAATTTTTTTTTTAAATAAACAAAATTTAAAGAACTTAAGAGGAAGATGTTTTGCAAATTAGGCATTGAAGCCCTGTTATGTTATGACATGATAAAACCCATCTGGCATTAAAGACCAATTAATTGTTCATTGATTTACCTATTTTAATCCAAACTGTAAGACATGGTTTGGAGAAAATTAAAAAAAAAAAAAAAATCGATTCATTTGATTACTCGAAGAAGTATGAATTGGTAATTTTGATTTTCGCACGACTTTTTATTTTTAGAACAGGTTTTATATGAACTCAGGAGATGTCAATAATTATATTTTCGTCGGAAAACTTGATTTATCACAATATTTTCCCACACTATACATTCCATACATAGTTAAGTGAAAGTGATAAAAAAATAAAAACATTTACTCAGACATAAAAAAAAGAACATTATTAGAGCAGTAACCACTTACTTTATAGATCTATTCAATTATGAACTTTTCACACGTTCTTTTGATGTTATATGTTAGTATATTACCTCGTAAGTAATTTCCTTTTAGCTCTTGTTATTTGTTTATTTTTTACGTATACTGTCCTTACAGTTGATCAGTAAAGTTTTGTTCCTAGACAAAACTCATTTACTTTAATTAAGTGACAAAGATTTATGATGAGGGAGGAAATATTTCCTATTAGATTTAATGAGCTTCTCCGTCATTAATCTCCAGCATCAAGAATGAGCTTTTAATCTAACCTCTCTTCTCACTTAAAATAGTTTACTTTCTAGAGAAATATCCAATTAATATTATAAAATGCAATTCTGACCAGTTAATAATTAGTAATTAGACATTGGTTGTACTTTGTATCAAAAATTTTAGACTCTAAATCCTCGGTCGGTATAAACTTTTTAGTGCTGAGTTGGACAAAATTGGTAGTAAAACTAAAGCTAAAATTGTCATTGATACGAGGTTTATTTATTAATAAACTATTATAAAATAAATAGCATACTTTATCCTTGATATAAAGGATAAAGTATGTTGTTTAGTTATTTTATGTAACTTTAGCTATAGTTTTATCGGAACTAATTTATGTCCAGTTGTTTTAGAGTATATCTCATGCTTTATTTATTTATTTTAAAACTAGCTCCTATGTTAGAAATATGGTTATTTCTAACATAAGGGGGTGTATACCTCAAACTAAAAGTTAAAGAAAAATAATTATATTAAATGTTGTGTGTACATACGCTCCTTTTGTTTTTAATTATTTTTTTCATATTTTTTTAAATCCTCCATTAGCCCTTTTAAAAAAATATGCAAAAATGTTTTACATTGTTATTTCAAATGCATATGTACATTGGGAATATTTTTGTAATATAAAATCTCACACAAATCAAGGTTTGATCTTAATATGTCCACATAGGTCTCACAGAAAACATTAGAATGCGTTTTTTTTTGTTTTGTTTTTTTTATTATTATTATTTTTTTATAAATTAAAAAATCTTATTATTTATGAAAATAGGAAAAGAAAAATTAAATCTGTACCGCTACAACCTATGAAGGGTCAGGGGTGCAGTACTTTGTATAGAAGTATTGTTACTAGACCAACGGTTGTGCAAGGAGATAATTAGGTAACAATCACACTCCTCCGCCAGATTTATAAAGTGGGTATTTTATGGGGCTTGGTGGACCCTGGAGGGTTCACGAACCATCAAATGTATTGAACAGGTTGATAGGTTTAGGTATTTTTGTTCTGAAGTAATTAAAAAAAACGAAGTTAATGAGTAATTAAAAGCGAGGTCAAAGACGGAAAGTGCTGGTTATTTTTCACTTTTAGCGTAGTGTGTAGTTGTGGTATCGGATTCGAGCCTTTGAGTACGCTAAGGTATTATTATTATAATCAGGGTTTACAGAAAATCTAATATAGCGGGACTAGAATATCATAATTGAATAAGATTTGAGATGACAAAAAGTAAATCAGATTGCTATAAATTACTTATAAAATTATTTATCATGCATATATTTAGTTACTAAGCTCTTTTCCTGGCAAAAGTAAAAATAAACTCCACAATTTTTCGAGGCCTGTATTACTAGCCCTACCTGATACTGAAAGGAGACTTAAAATATTTTTCTGACCATTTCTATGTTCGTTTAAAATATAAATGTATTGAGATACACCTTGCCAGGTTACTGGAATCGATGGTCAAGCTACAAGAAAGCTCACAAACATTAAAATTTGTTCTTAATTATTATAAAAGTATTAACGACAGTCATTCAAATATTCTAATCAGATTTATATTATATAACGTTTCTTTTCACAATCACAAAGTACATTATCTTATAAAGTAATTAATACATTTAACTAAAAACGTTGTAATTAATATTTAAATAAACATGTTTTTAAATTGTCTACCCTATCTGACATCTGATCATCTGAATCAATTCCAGGTTTTAGAAACAGTGTATGTAAAATGTGTTCCCTAGATCAGATTATTTCAGACTAAAATAAAAAGAAAATGATTCATTATATTTGACACCCTGATAATAAAGTAGATCAAGAATGTTTTTAAACCTATTTCTAAAAATTAATAAATAAATAAAAATTAACAGACCCAGGTGGGTATCTAACTCGCAATGTTCTGAACCGGTTGATGAAGATTGCAACCAAACATTAATGTTGAGGTAAATTTAAAATTGTTTTCCCCTTCATCTTGTTCCTGCTGTTTGATCTTCCCTCTCCTTTTTTAAAAAAAAAAAATCATTTTATACATTTGCAACATTTTTCATCCGTTTATTCTTTTATTTACTACATACATTATTTTTCTTTTCGGCCAAGACTCCCATTGGAGTCCTATATTGCATAACCATGGTTGAGAGTCTAAGTTTTTCATCTTATGGGACCGCCATTCAATGAAAAAAGTCAATACCCCAGGCCGGATTCGAACCAGCACCGCCAATAGACACCAAATTGGTGTGTCTTAATCGCTGAGCTACGGGCGGTCCTACATCCATCCCTTATTGTTACATGTATATGTATAAGGCTCACATTGCTCGGTGAAAAGTCATCAAATAAATCATTATATCTCGAAATCAATATTCTATTACTTTAATATCGAGTTTCAATTAATAATATAAAATTTCGTTCATTTTATCATATTTAATAATATAAAAAAATCAAGACCTTTTAGGGCCGCATTGCAGATGATTACTTTTGATTCAGCCAAAAATTAGTGGCTCTGAATTCCAAAGCAGAATCATAATGCAGTAAAGTTCATTTGTCTCCCACGGGGTCAGGTTCCCAAAATACTATTAAACTTCACTCAGCGTATCATCACGAAGTAGATTAACTGATATTTACAAGTAAATTGAAATTTCTTTTCCTTATTTTTGAGTAATAACCCTTTTTGAATAACACTTTTACTAAGTTTGGCTTAAGTCTTATCCTGTCAGGTGTATTACAGTCAGACCTCACTTTTCCGGCCGATTTTCGCGTTGTTTCAACCTTTTAACCAATGTTGACTGTTTCATGACTAAATCTCACATATTGGCAGCATATATCATACCATTTTTGGGAACGCTGGATTTTGACAGTTTCCTAGAGAAAAAGTCGATATTTAAAGTGCTGTACCAAAAATACCTGATATATAATACAATAAACAGGAAATTCTTAGCTAGATTTTAGGCGTTTTACAAGATTTTAGATAACGAAATAAAATTGGGATTCGATGGTAGTATTTTTTTTTTTATTTAGCAAAAGAAAAAGGTCACTCTCGCAAAGTTCATGACCTACTACGGGAGGTAAATGAGATCACTCATTCCAGGCTCATGAAATAATTTAAAATTAAATTTTCGAGGTAAAAATATTTTAATATGAATATGAAAATACTTTTGTTCTAAACCGTATCTGTTTTTTCCTCTTTATTTCGCTCTCATTCAATTAATTACTTTATCAATTAATTATCATGTTATTTAAATTTATAGAATAAATAATTAGACTGAATAAATTAGATTGAATAAATTAGACAAAATTAATAAAAACGGTACGTACATATTATGCATAAAGAAAAGTGTAGGAGTATAAAGAAAAGTGCCTAATAGGCCTAATATACTGTCAGTAATTTTTCATAATAAGTATTATTTAAACGTATTTAATTATTATATTTTATAAGAGACATAATATTCTAAAAATTACAGGAAAGGCTAAGAAACGATTCCACCCCTTTCTATAAGAGTATATAATAATATGGAATCATTGATTATTAGGGTTATCACCTAGATCTACATAAGATACTTAATTGTATATCAGGGACAGCATTAACTAGAGTGCTACCCCAATATGAGAAGTGGAGGCCGCGCTTCAGTGGCTCCCGATGGACCAAGACGTGACCAGAAGAAAGTGACCCGTAATCCGGAAGGCGTCTCTTCCGGGCATTCATCTTCTCAAGGAGGGTTGGCTCACGTTCGAGGAAGCCGAGTACTCTGGTCTGTAATTGAGGGTAGGTTGTGTTACGCGCTCATGATATATCAATCTTACACATTTCACATGCTCATTTGTGGTCCTAAGTCCATAATTGAACTAGTGAGATCCGCCTTTGTTAATTAAGAGTGGTTCAGTGATTTTTATTTCAACATGCGATGGGTTACTTTCTAGCGATGTATCATGCAATAATTTTTACAGAATCGTCGAATTGCCATATCATGATGAATGTGAGAGGAAAATTCTTATCTGATTCAAACTATGATCAGCAGTCATCAATTTTAACTCTTTACTATGTATAGTTTCCGTTTAAGTAATCAAATATTGGGAGGATATAACTTTAACTCTCCCACCCCCTCTTGGATAATAAATAAAGTCAATATTCAGAAAAAAATCAATACATAACTTCAAAGGAAATCTGCGTCGAAGACATAATCCCTAGTTCCCCACGAAACTAAAAACTACTTCTCTACCAAGTTCAAATTTCTTAAACGAAATTATTTTTCCCGTTTAGGATCACGGTGTTTAAAGTACTGTGCAAGGATAAGGGAAGTGTTTATTTGTAATTGTTACAAAATAGTTGTTTTAATTAATCACGAGGGCCATTAAGAAAGTTAAGTATCATTATTTTCGTTGGAAACTCAAATTCAAATTTTTTTAAGTTGCCCTATTTTTCCTTACTGTATATTACATTTAGATGAAAGTAAAAAATGCATACATTTTCAACTATTTGTGATCTTACTGTTTCATTGTTTTATCTTCTTATATAACGCCTATTTTCTTGTTTTTTATATAAAGTACTGCCCTAAAGAAGACCCACTAATTTAGGCTAAAAACGTTATCACTCAATAAAATAGTTATTATTGGCTCTTCGTTGACCATACCATTCTCCAATAATTTAACCTTATAAATAAAGTTAAGAATGATATATCGTTATTTAGTTATTACAAAGCTGGTACCGTGGACTAGGGTTATATTCTCTACTAGTGTTCCCCAGCAACTCTCTCCAAGCTGCTAAACTTGACAAAAATTAACCAGATTCTATTTACTGTAAACTGCTTACTTATTTGTACAGGAGAAAAATTCCTTTGCTATTAAATGCACTAAATCTACTCTCTGGATTTGAAATGTAAATTTATTTGAGAGAATTATCAATTGACCGTTTATTAAATGAATGGCATCTTGTTCCAGAAAGATAGGAGACTTTATATACTAGGAATGAAATAAAGACTTAAGTGAAGAATTAGTAATGTTGCAGTCTTATTACAAAGGATAAAAGAGGTCAGTAGGACTGGAAAATGTGTTATGGGAGTGAGTAAAGGGAGTTGCAAGATATGAGTAGGGGAATAGAAATGAAAATGTGTGTATTGGAGTGTATAAAAATTGACAACTTTTCAACAAAAAATTAAAAACCTGGAAACCGAGATGAGAATCAGAAGGCTGATGTTCTATGGGCACATGAAGAGGATGAAGGGGGAAAGATTGAATAAGAAGATCTTTAAAAAAATTTTACCTACTAAAATATGGGAGGATACACGAGGCAAATGAGAGAGGAATTAAAGAGACTTAAAATTTCAGATACCGACTGTCTAGATAGAGACAGATTTAGGAAAAATCTCACCAATATTGGAAGAGGAAAAAAGGGGGTACGAAGTGGTCCGAAGAATGAGAAGAAAGGCAGTCGAGGATCATGAAACTGCGACAGGAAGAAAGAAAATCATGACTCTCAAAGAAGCCTAACCATTGGTATCCACGTAGTCCTTAGTGGCCGATAAGTGATAAATAAAAAAAAAGCAAATTAAAATTCTTAGTAATTAATATCCCTCCAGACAATAGTTCGAAGCCATACTCGTACTATTCCTTGAGACAGATGTCTTAAATCTGTTGCATTGCAATTTCAACCTTTTCTCAAGCTCATTTTTCTCTTAAGGTAAGTGGGATATAGAACGAAATAAAAGATATTTGATTGAGCGAGGTCAGGGCTATATGGCGGATGAGGCAAAAGATCCATTATTTTTATAAAATGTCAGCCCTCTTAACGGATTATTGCGGTGAAGGGTCAAGACGGATTTTTATTTTTTTTTTTTCATGTGAGCCCCTTCCCGGTCATTTATGAAAGACGAGAGGGGGATTTACCTACAGAGTACTATCCTGTTCTTAACATAGTAGGGGGTCAAGTTTTTATTTCGAGGGTCAATCACAGAAATACTAGTCAACCCTCAAGGCCGGATTCGAACCGGCGCCATTGTAGTGAAAGTGGCGCTCGGCCACAGACCTAACTCCTTTGGCCACAGACGTCCTTGGGTTCACGATGGACCAATCTATAGCACTTATTCACTTTTTCTATGGGATTGAATGGTACTTCATCAAATCCTTCGACATTCCATATTTCTTGGCAACCCTTCGTCTGTTCCAAGGACGTGCTCCACCACTAATTTTTTTCAAATAACTAACGAATAATCGTATTTGTTACTTAAGCGGTTGTAATTTTTGTTCTATCAGTGTCTTTATATTACGAGTATTTCGTAAGAAACCATTTTTCATATTTGACAGAAAGTGATGAAATAACGCTTCATTCTACGGACTAAATATTTTAATAAATTCAACTTTAGTTTATTTATTCCAGAACACCAGAGTATTAGTTATATGGTAAACATTGAATAGGTTTAGAGTTCTCACAAACATTCCTTGATACAAATTTGAAAAACGGCATTTTTTTTTTTTTTTAATACAAGTGATATGAATCTAGCAAGAAATATCATGTGAATATATGAATATCAACAATAACAAATGGACCGAATCGGTATTACGAGCCACAGCACATAACCAAATTAACAATGGAACGACGGTCATCCAATCAGCCCGTAGCTGAGTGGCACCAGCGGACAGCCCGGGGTCGCGATAACATATTTAGCGCATAGTCCGTATGCCATACTGTGTCCAGCTATATTGACACGGCATGGTTCGACTATATGCAATCCACAGCGATAGCAATTGCATGTTCCGCATTGCGAACCTACTAGTTTTGTAATGAGAACTATTGATTATTACAAATACAAAGAATACTAAATACTAAGAACGAAAAAAAGAAAAACTAGATAATATTATTCAGTTAAGGATGTCCTCCAAAAATGTTCTAACCAAGGTAACATGTTGGCCTAATTAATATTTTTTCAGTTTTGGTGGATTAGAAACTTTGCTTAGAATTAAGGACTGATTTATCTTCATTACAAACTTTCGTACAAATTTCGTAGTAAGAACATTTTTAAGTCTTTTTAAACTAAAGGTAAACTACAATTACTTTCTGCAAATTCTCCTCACTTGGCTGATCACAGTTATAGACAGAAATGACAGTTTTTAAACAAGAGAAATCACAAATTTGAAATTATATAAATACAAATAAATAAAATAAAAAAAAAGAAATACACTGTTAATAACGTGTATCATGAAATAAAAAAAAAAAAGTATATTTGGAACCCAAATAAAAACAAAACAAAATTAAACAAGATGAGTCACAAATTTTGAAAAAAAAATATGACCTAATTATTTAATAGACATGATTATAATTAAACAAAATATATAAATCGTAAAATGTGATCAGCCAAGTGAGGAGAATTTGCAGAAAGAAATATAAATAGCCCATGGAAAAAACATGATAAAATAAAATGAATGACAGGATATTTCAGTTCCCATGTTAAATGTCAGATGCAGTCAGTTTCGAACTGAAAGTGGATGTGAGATGACACGTAATGAGGCTGTCCGCCCGATGGAAATTTTCGGTCAGTGAGTTAAATTACGTGCGTGTCATATAGCGTTCCAAATTGCATTCCCACGCGAGGTGAGAATATTACGTGACGAATCTAATAATCATATGACATTGTTCCACACATATCCTCTATTTTCCCGATTTCCCTATAACATCCGAACAGGGAATAGAAAGGAAAATTTTTTATGTGAACATTTTTTATTTTGCATCCTCTTGGACGTAAGAAGAGGAATTAATCTAAATAGCTTAGGGTTTCTATGGTTCTAATATGTAATTATAAAAGAAATATTGTTGTCTAAATTTAGTTCATATATTCTTGAACTTTCATCTGAACCACGGAAGATTCGTAGCTGTTGGTCTACGAGAAACAATTTCGAAATTTACATTAAATTCGATTTAAAAATCCTACGTCGTCAAGACTTTTTGCAATGGTTGTTACTAAACTAGCAACAAAGAAATAAATAACATTTATAACAAATTCTTAAATTATTTGATGTACATATATTATGTCAACTTCTATTAAAGAAACCTTCGTATTCACATCTTGAATATATACTACATTTTCTTCCTTTCTTCATTATTTATATGAAAAAAAAATTAAAATTACTACTAAATACTAAAAATTAACACTTTTAATATTCATCTTTTTTGCCTAATTATACTAAAATGAGGTCACACAGAAGTTGAAATATGTGCATCAAATAATTTATGAAGAACGATGAATTTGATAGTGGCGGAAAGCCCGAAATGTTCGAATATAATCAATTATTTTTATATATTATAGTTAGTAAGAATATGATCAATAATTACATTTTAATTCTTTTTATTACTAGTTTTGGATTTTATATTCTAATAAAAATGTTCATCTAAATAAATGCAGAAGGTCATTTATTAAAGTACCCAGCAATACGTATAAGACGTCATCATCTCATCTCACGAGATGATTGAGCCAGAAATATAGTTTTAAGTCCATTTAAAATGCCTAGGATTGGAATGGAGTTTGCTAAAAAAATTAGAGAACAGGACCTCGGACAACATTCGTTAAATGTATTTTCTCCAAATGTGATAAAAACATGTTTGCTGCAACTAATGAGTCTTTACAGAGGAAATAAGGACAGTGTGTAATGGTAACACTGTGTCAAAGATGGTTGCTTACCATCAAATTACTCCCGTATCCTTACAATCTAAAATCCTTGATGCTCCTTATTACGTCACAAATAAACTTTCCACAGTTCCCTTACATCCACAATGACCTTAACATCCCTTTCATTGCAGATTTGGCCCGAAATAGATATGCGTCTTTTCATTCCAAACTCCTAACCCATTAGTTCTTAATCTCAACAATCCCCTTAACCTTAACAATACCAGATAATCCTTCGGCATCTGAAAAGAAATTGGCCACCGAATATTCCAATTTAAATTAATGTTTGAAGAATCACCATTGGGTGATTCCTTCCCAAGATTATTACGTGTAAGTGTTTGAAATATTCCTCATATTTACTTATTGTATTTTTTTCTACAGTTGAAAATTACTATAATAAATAAAAAAGATGGTTACAATATTAGGTAAGAAACCAATCTTGTTGTAATGGTTAAATGTTTTCTTTTCGTGAACGAAAACTAGAAAGTATCCAGAGTTACCTTCTTTCCGAACCACCTGCCTAGTTTTTTTAACTGGTCAGATAATGCGAGTCATGGGAGCGATTTATGAATTATTTCAAAGGGAGTTATATTAGAATCTAGTCATTCAGTAACTCTCGAGGTTCCCACGGCTTGACAGTAAGTTCGGCCTCAGGATGAATTGCTATATCGGTCAATAGTTCTCAACAGACCTGAGTTTCATTTCTCAGAATATGAGATTCTCAAAAATAAATTAAAGAAAGTATTATTAGGAGAGTGAGTGAAAATAATAAAATAAAATAAAATTAGAAGAATAATCTGGTGATGCCATTCGATGCCTGTTAATGTTTATACAATAGAAATTCTCATATAACCAACTAGTACAGAAACCCGAAGTATAAAACCAATAATATAAATTAACAAAAAAACAAATCTGCAAATAATATAAAAATAATAGTTTCTACAACAGTTAATAAGGAAACAGATTTCCAGCGGCCATAAAACTTACTAATTTATTTAATAGAGTAAGGAATTATATATTTTATTTTTTTGTTTATAGTCCTTAAATCGTATAAGAAAATATTAGTTACAGTTGAGGAACATTAAATTCTGCGTCGAAGAAAAACGGTCTCCAATAGGTTTGATGTGCAATTAAGTTCATAAGCGAACACCGTACGTGATGTACAAACATGATCTTGATCAAATTATTTATTTATGGTATTTATTCGATGCAAAATGTAATGTTGTTTAATTTGTTTTATCTGTAAATTTTTCGCTAGGTTGTATAGTTTAGGATTTTCCGCAAAAAAAAATTGTAAATCATTACTTAAATTAATAAGCCGTTTAAAGGACCGCCAAAAATTAGTTTTCGTTATAAGTATGGGCTCTGTACTCGTATAGTACTGTATCTCAGTTTAGTGGAAAATTTGAAATCTAAAATTGTTTATTATACTACTTATGCTTTCACGCAAGGGTATTTCTGTTTATGAAATGGCAAACATGTGGATTATCAGTAAAACTTCCTCAAATGTATCGTTTAGATAATCTAATTTTCTGAACAAATATTATATAGTAGCCAATGTATAAAAATAAATTCTTAATTAAAATACGAATAATTAAAGAAAAATATACGGCCAGTGTTGATCATTGTTTTAGCTCATTTCATTGTATAATTAATACTAAGTTTAACAAATCAACAAAGCTTAGTAAAATCGAGTGCTCAATTTCAATAAAACCGATATTTCTCTCCTCACAGAAGGACGCCAAAGAATCCCATCACGGCTCGTTCAATTTCTTGAATGTTTATTGATTGGTTCAGCTGGCCTTTTCAAATTAAAATCAAATTTAAAATTAGTTTTCTTTCGTAATGAATCGTAAATCATTATCAACTAAATAATTCAAATATAAACCAAGGACAAAGTTTTGAGTTTTACTGTGTACGTAAAAAATATAATTCAAAAGCTAATAAGAATACTAATAGATAAATTCAATCCCTGATTTAAAAAATAAATAATAATTCCTGCTATTGTTATAAAAAGTTAATAATAAATGCATTAATAAGAGATAACACGTATAAAATAAAGTCCTTATAAAACATTAATTAAATTTTTAAAACATAATTAAAAAAAATAAATAAAAAAAGTCTATCATATGACTGTCACGCAGGTTGTAAGTTATAATAGTGACTGAATTTTCACTCAAGCTAGAAGGTGCTGACTGTTGAAAATCAACAGGTGATGAATAAATCAAAAGTTAAAGGTAAATCACCATTATAGGATAATCCTAAGACTTATAGGAGCTTCAATTTAATAAACAATTACAGAGATAAGGATGAAGAATAAAACTGTTAATCAGAGATTGTTGAGGGAATTAGGGGAAGTCTGTTGCCAAGGAGGGGGTCCAAATGGGAATTTTAGGGGGTGGAGGGATTTCCTGAGGGTCGAGCCCTCTGGAACTCTGATTAGGGCTTATATACCTTTCCCTCTCCCTTCCAGAAGAAATTTCTGTTATTACTCAGTATGAAAGTCTTTAAAAAATATGTCTAGACAGCATAAAAATGTTAAAAATATAGATATTATTCATATAAAAAAAATCTTCCATAATAAACTGATAAATTTAACTTTTTGAAATGAAAAGTTTATAGTTTAGGTTTTAAGATGAAGAAATATCGTTATTAAAAATGGAGTGGTGTATCTACAAGAGCGGCGAATGTACTTAATTTCTGTCCCTAATTTGATTTATAATAATTTTTGTAACCATTGTGGATACATGTGTAAGGTAACAGTTAATTTGCAATTTCGATATTAATCAACTAATCATTTGTTACATATATTAGTTTATTAACATATTAAGATTAAGAAGTAGTTAACTAAAATTTATTACCAATTTTCCTTCGTACGCAATAAATGTAAATCATTACCAACTAGCTAATTATAATTTAAGACCTGAGTTTTGAGTTTTACGGTATTAATTTCTAGATTTAGAGTAGATAATTAATTTAAAACTTAACTTTTTTGATTTTTTATTTCTCTTAAACGTTTCGGCCTTTAGGCTGTTATCAAGAGACCTCAATTTGATATACCATCTATGTTAAAAAGTTTCATTTAAAGGGTGTTATGTCCAATTCGATTAATCATAAAAAATAAACTAATTAATTATACTTATATTAGTCATTTTAAACTATTTAATAAAATCTGTAATAATAAAGAGACGAGTGTGTTAAATAGATTAAAATTAATAATACATGAGTATAATACATTAGTTTATGTTTTTAAAGAATTAATAGACTAATGCTTAATTCTCTGTAAATGGAAGTTTTAAACTTATATATATTAATTTAAAGTCTCTTCATTAAATTTGTATATTTAGTTAGTGACGTCATGTTCATCTATGCTTAATTAGGCCCTAAAAAACGGCAAATCCAACCTGACATTGCTATTGCTCACATGTGTCGTTTTAATAATGCTTATTTAAAACAAAAAGTAATTTATACTCAAATAACCTTTTATGTGTTTACTAAGGGTTTAAGCTAATTAAATAAAGAAAAAATAAACAGAAGATAGAGAAACCTAACTACATGAAACCTAGATACATGGTTAGTTTTCTCTATCTAAATCATAGATATAGATTAGGGCTAAAATGTTTGTTTTTCTATAGAGATATTTATACCATTTGTACAAAACCATAATTTATGGTAATAAAATTATGAAATATAAACTATACAGAGCTTAAAATTTATTTTTATATAATTATACTGATATTTAATCTTTCTGCCTTAATGATAAATTTGAAACGGCGGGTAAGCTTGGACATCTATCTTCATAGAATATAAATGAAATATAATTTTTTTTAAATATAAAAAATGTAAATAGTTTATATCTATCTATTACACCTCGTAACAAATCCTCACTTCAGACGAGAACATCTTCCTCCGCGATAAAATAAAAGACAAATAAAGACGTAAGCACTACACGCCGGAATATTGTAGATAGATCTGAATATGGTTTATGGCTTTTACGGTATTAATGATCTTCAATCATTTAAAGTCACTAAATGAGACTCTGGAATCTGACTAATATTGCAATATTTTACTCATAGCTTGTGGCGAGACACGATCAAATTAATATGACATGGTCCTCAGTAATATCCAATCATATTATCTTCAGTGTACTCAATTACATCCAATTCAAATTCAATTAAAATTTTAGGAGGAAATAATTAATTTTTGTTGGGATTTATTATCCGTTTTTACATCACGTTTCAGTACCTATTCCTGAAATTTTCATGTACATAATTACCATGTTTAAGTATTTAATGCAAAAGAGAATGGCGTATAATATTCATTGAATCATTGGTAATTTGTTCAGAAACTAAGAGTAAAAGTAAAATTTCTTCAGCACTGAAACTATCTAATAATCTTGAACCAATTAAAATAATTCAAAATCAATTTGATCAAATTCCTATCTAATCAACTGGAAAATAATGTGTGAATGTTTATAGTATACATATCATTTAAAGTAATGTTGAGTGTTTATGTATACCAGCTGTTTATTATTCTGTTATGACGGTATTTTGAATTTCAAAACATTTAAAATGTTTTTTTCTCTTTTTTTTCTTTCTCCATCGTAGTTGAAAAAGTTTGCAGGAAACTTGGTTAAGCGAGCACGAAAAGAAGTGTAAGGAAAAGTAGCTAAGTCCCTATAAACTTCGACACCTAAGCCCCGTAAATGTTGATGGCTTTTTAACACCTCACTGGACATTTATTTTGCTCACTCTTTTTGCTTAGCGCTTAAATTTTGAAGCTGTACAAACTTGAACACGATAATCATTCCAAATTTTATTTATAATTCCAAGTCATCTCTTTACTGCAAGGTATTACCGAGTGTTTTATTCAGAAGACAATTCTTTTTGGTTCAGTTGAATTAATTTTAAAGCTGACTGCTTGTTTCTGTTATAGTATTGCATATGCTGTTTGGCTTTGCTCGGAGTCTATAACTAAGATATGTCAATAGAAAATTATGATTAAGTCATACGAGTACTGTATGACCCCGTGATCATTTTAAATATTTACAAGATCCATTTTCAACATACCCATTAATAAAGAGTTGAAACAGCATTTCAAAACTTTCAAAAAGGCAGACTCGCAAGTTATAGGTGCAGGACTAGCTATAAAGACATGTCAAGCCGTAACATCATCAACATGCAAAGATGTTGTTTCTTGGATCTAAGAAATTGGATGGCAAGAGTGGAAAGATGAATGGTTCATTATGGGAGACAACAAGCTAAGAATGGTCCAACAGACAGTGAAACGTCCAACCAGAAACTTGAATCTGCTACATAGAGAAGACGTTGGATTAATGTAATTGTAACTTTCTCACTTTGTAATTACAACTTTGTGAATATTTCAATTGTAATCTACTAACTTTGTAAACCCAGTGTAAATGGCCCTAGTGGTCGAAACACTTAAATAAATAAATACGACCTTAAGAGCCCCTACCTTCCTTCTTCAAGCATAATTATAACAATCGGAAATTTGTTGATAATTGATACAGGGTTAATAATAATATATCTTACACCGGAGGACTTGTGTGTTAGAACATCACTTAAAAGCTGCCGGAATGTGGTGTTAGATAAGTTGATTTGTTTTTACATTAATCTGGACCAACTCACAGTATTTAAAATATGACATTAAATTGTAGGCGTTCGACAATGGTGGGGATTTAACAACATATAGTAGGCCAAAAGCGGATTTTTCAAACACATTAGAGGTGGTAAAAACAAGATCCTTAATGAGTCTATCAAATTTATACTTGTTTCAAGATAACGAAGATAATTTATAGATTAATATTTTTTTTTTGTTTCAAACCCTGACTATATTAATAACTTATGATACATAAATAATATAGCGAGTCACCCATCTATTTTTTTTTGCATTTCTGTTTATCGGAAGGAAAACATACATCGTAGGATATCGCCCTAAATTGTTGCCACGAACCACGCCATAAGCTATTAGCTAAAGTGTTGTCTTTTCTATTTTTTTAAAAATTTTATAATACTTTTGAATCTAAAATCTTGAATTTCGATCCAAGCAGGTATTAAAGATCATATCCAAGAGATCTGAAAAGATGATTATTTTTCATTGGATTTGTATTTTTTAAACTGTTTTTGTCCATGTCATTCTGATACAATAAAATGTATTTATTGTAAGCCCTGTTGGCGATTAGCTAATAGGCAAGACAAAAACCTCTATACTTGTTGGTCAGTAGTACAAAAATAGGCTGGAAAAATCAGTTGAATAAATTGGCAATTATTATTGAATTAGTGAAGCTCGTGTGAGATATAAGATAGAACGATAAAAAATTTAAGTACTTTTTCGAGATGAGAAGATACTTAGTGTGATAAGATATTCGAATTTGCTGATTGATTGGGGATATTTTCTGGAAGTTGGCTTTGAAGCGTATTCAAGCTAGGTATGCGACAAAAATGCCCAGATATGGAAGTGTGTTATAACATGAAATAACTTCTTTGAAATCCGACACTCCGTAGTTATCGTCAGTTTTTCCAATTGTTGTTTATTTCCATATTGGATAATACATTTGTAATACTGCCCAATGAGTCCTGGAGTTTTTATATCATGCGTGAAGAGTTCCAGGGATCTAGTCATTAACTCTGAAAAAATTAGACATAAGGAAACATATTTTAAAGATATTTTTTGAAATGTAAATTAATGTTCTGTAATGAGTCGTCATTTTCAAAGAAATAAAAAAAAAGGTTTTTAGTTAAGAAATTTAATATATTTTAAATTTAAAGTTTAGTGACAAATTAAAGTCTTCCTAAGGCAAGACCTTTCAGTGACTGATATTTCTAAAAAAATAATATGCCCAACCATCAGAATATGCCCTTTTGATATGAGAATTGCCTTCGTCGACAAAGCCTGTCAGTTCAGAAGAACAAAAGGGTACGATAAAATATTGTTTATGTCCGGGAAGAGATTAGAAGTAAAAATTTAGTAATTTATTTATTGTTATTTACAACTTAAGTAAATTTGCTGTAAGTTCTATAATGCCATGGTACAAACATGTGGAGTATCTACCAATTGATAGAACTCCAAAAATATTTCTAGAGGAGAAGATCTTAAGGCCATCTTCTTTTCAGACCCCTAGGAGGATTATTAGGTAATGAAGGAGAAACCAGGTTAGAAACGAGTTTGGGTGGTTGGGAAGTTTATCATGGAAGGATTGGAATCGGGTTCTGGCCGAATCGGCAACATATGAGACATTTAGGTCCTGATGGATGACTTGATTTGTGACAAAGTAAGGAGCATTAAGGATTTTGAACTGTAAGGATTGGAGATTCGGGAGGAATTTGATGGTTTAGTGGAGCCGCAAAGCTCAACTCCGTATGTCCAGCTAGGCCTTATAATAGTCATGTAGATCAGTCTTTTGTAACGGATTGGTTTAAAGTTTAAAGTAAAAAGTAAAATAAACATTAGTAACTACACAAAATATTTATCTTATCATCTTATGCTGACCAAACAACAAAATTAAAAGAAATCTTAAAAAAAAAAAAAAAAAATAGAATTAATAATAATATTAGTTTATCAAACGTTCCCATTTTAAAATAATCAATGTCATCTATTTCTTGTACATCGATGATAATCTTCTATCGACAAATTTTCCTTTATTTTTTCCTTTTAACTACTTAGTTTCTCTCGAAGAGAATCTTCTTCGGGTTATTCCAGCATCAGGATTTTCTATAAAAACATTACAACCTAACTAACTGTTAAAACTTTATTATCTATTAATTTATTTAATGTTTATAAAATCAATCATTTGACAAAAAAAAAGTTTTTTTTTTTAACGTTCTTTACATCCAATCCTGTTTTCCTAAATAATCCACTAGCGTAAACTTATGTTTTATTGTCTTTTAGCTTAAAATGACATCTTCCTTAAGGATTGTACTTTTTTAGACTTATCGATATCACCAACCCAGATTAATTCCATAGTTCCCTTACGTCGGAAGAAACTATGCAATTAAAAAAAAAAGAATAAAGGTCGTTCAAGAAACATTTTCATCAATGTATCAGAAATTGAACATCATGTCTTCTCTAAAACATCATATATTTTATCCCCTATTTTTACATTGATTCAACTTTGAAAAAGTAATATTACCATTTTCTGAAATGGTGAATTCGAAATTCTGCGATGAAAAAGATAGGAAAACCATGTGCCACACGTTGTACTAGAAACAATGTCCAGTATTTCATTATACCAATTTCTAGGTTAGGCGAATTATTATAAATAAATTAAGGTGATTCTTCATGAAATTTAACTTAAAACCCGATAATAGAACAAATAAAAACTAGTTTGTAACTATTGTTCACATTTGAGCATTGCACATATTTTGAATATTGCTTTTAGAATTGGATCATATATGTGAACAAAGGATCAAAAGAAATTTCCATCAATAAAACCGCTGAAATAGTTTTGGCCATCCACATTGACAAAATATATCTCTCAGTGCGTTGCTTTTTATATTTGTTTAAATATAGACATTTAACCAAATAGCGTTGATATCCTCTGGTTTATAAGAAATTACTCATAGATACGTACTTAAATTGGCCCCATTTAGGCTTGCCAAAGACTATACATATTGAACGGATTCCCAAATCGCTGATAATTACTGGAACTAATTGGGGCTCGTCTTATCTTTGGTCAAGTTTAGCACTTTATCAGCGACTGCTAATTGCCTTCCAAATTATAGGCCAACTTGTACTTAATAGCGATATCTAAATACAGGAGGGACTAATTAACATATCATGATCAACGTTATTTTAAATTGTACAAACTGATAGTTTTCTATTTCTGTACAATTCAATTCCTCCCGTATCTAATTTTTACAATTCAAAATTCTTCGTAAAATCTTCAATGCTCCTTATTTTGTCATAAAATCATACATAAAGACCTTAATGTTCCATATGTAACCGATCTAGCCCAAATCAGGTATCATTCCTTCCATTATAAACTCCCTAACCATCCAAACCCACTAATTTCTAACCCTGCTCCCTCTTCCATTTTTGACAATCCTCACGATCCATTCCTGAAAAGAAGATGGTTACGAAACCTGCTAATGTAAAACTTCATTATAGTGCTACCAATGGGTAGTTTCTCTACACTCCTGTATCACTCTATTATAACATACATCAAATTTACTAAATGTCTAATTATGTACAGTTGTAAATTCCAATAAAGATAATAAAAAATATATGTATACATTTCAAATCTCATTAATAATAGAATAATAATTATTAAACCAATCTATTATATTCCCACTTCCTCTTCTCTTTTAGAGTTTTACCTCTGCAAAGCATAATATATATATATATACATAATTTTTATTAATATAAATTATTAAATTATTTATTATACATTATATAAATAATTTTATTAATCTTAATGTATATAGCTATTTATTGGGTCATTTTGCCCAATAATATGCCCAATAACACAATCTAAACATGAGTAACTGTAACATTAGTGAATATGAATTAGATTAAATAATAAACAAGGATTAAAAAAATTCGAAACACTAATTAAACACTTTACATAATGTGCCTTGTTATATTATTGACCCCAGCCTAATATATTTGGCTCAGTTAATTATTGAATATTGAGGTTAGAGTACCTCACACCTAGACAACTACTCCCTTCATCCACTCACCCCTTAATTTAAATTTAAAATCAGAAAGAAAAAAAAATATTGTACACATCTTAAGTACAAATTATTTTTATTTAGGTTTGTATATTATGTATATATTTATATCATATGATAAACTAAATTTCCCAATCGTGTCCATTTCACCAGCTCCATTTTAATCAATACACTTATTATACTATTGTTTAATCATGGAATTCATGTAGGATTATTTGTCAGAATAATAAGTAGTAATGCAACAAGTAACTAACCTAGTTGAAAGCCATTAGGAATGAATTCCTACACCGGGTGGTGTTAATGCCTGTTCCAGTTTCTTGTTACGACATAACTCCATGGCGTATTACTCTTGTAGTAATCTGATATAATTAGCTATATTAACATTACTAAAATTGATTATTGTTTAATATGAAAATTAAAAGCGTAAGTTCATCTATTTTAAAGCAGACTGATTGGGGAATGAGAAAGAATTTTCCAATGGCGAACCAATTGTTTTTAATTTTGGGAGTTATTGGGTTATAATATCAGGTATCGCAAGTATGATCTTTGTTTAAAAGAATTTGGTTATATTTTGAAAGTGATTAAAAATAGGAACAATTTTTTTAAAATCTTTATTTTTATCTACAACGAAACAGTTAACCATTTACTATAATGGTATACTGTAAAGAAGAAATGAAGTGTTGTTCGTCCCGGTAATAAATTATGTAAAGAGTTAGGGTTGAATACAGAAAAAAACAACAAACAATAATAAAAATGTATGTAATTTATATAAAATAGACCTCAAATTAATATCACCAATTAATAAGCAATACTTTCATTGAAAATTGGCCTATCACCTCCCTTTGCTTTAGAAATTAGGAATTTATTGTCATAGGTACATTAAAGAAGTGAAGGAAATAGAAAATGATGTTTATTTATTATTATTTTAAAAAGAAATTTATTTTTATGGATGATCTTGAAATTTGGTTTCTATAAAAATGAACGTTCTAAATTAGATTTAATCGGCAATTTTCCTTAATTTTGTTTAGTTTTTTTTTTTGTTATTTACAGTTTTAGAGTTTTGTTGCTGGATGCAGGATTATTTTCTATCGTCCAAAAAAATATTTAAAAAATAAATAAATAATAAAAAAATAAAAATCAACCCCTAATAGGAAGCTGGTAAAATGAAAAGAACAGAAACTACTAAGGCAAAATGGATGTTACATGATATAGAAAGTACGTTTCACAAGAAAGACAGTATAAAGAAGACCTATAATATAGGCTAAAAACAGAGCTTCCAGGTTATAATATTTTATTTTCAAACTTTATTATTTATTTTGAGTTAAAATAAGAATATAGTTTTCAGTTTATTTTTAAAGATTATAATACTTGAAAACGATATACTTTCATACTTATTCATATATTATATTTTCCTTATGATATACTATACTTTTTTCCCTAATACTAATTATGTGCCTATATTATTTGTTATCTTTTTATCTTCTTATTCTGTATTTTCTTTTATTCGTGATGGTTGATATCTTGTTTTTTGTTCTTAGCGCTGATGAAAGCCTGCAATTCCGCCCGAAACGTTGACATTAATAAAATAAGTTTGACTTACTTATCTTCTTCACTCACCCTCAAACATCATTTGACATTAGAAAAAGTGCACATAGCGAGTTTCCAAAATAAACGATTCAATTGTTAATACAAAGTTAATTAGGTCTGTTTTCTTGGTGGCTTGAGAAAAAGATACTGAACACGCAGTAAAGTTCTACTTTTTGTTTTCCTTAACCATCATTTTTATTACAAAACGTACTCGAGACCTCGGGATTGAATATTTGATATATTGAATATCTGTACAAGGAAATAGCAAATTGATTTTTTTTTCCGTTTAAACACGCCAAACGATCAGCAAATTTTATCAAATCAAAAAGTTTTTTTCTTAGACTGGTATAATTACATTATTTATTGTATAATTACAAACAAGCCACATCGATCAAATATGAATACATTTAAAACGGTCAGTAGTCCAACTTAACCCATGAACCCCACTTCATATATGAATCAAGTTTCAAAGGACAAAAGAGATGACATATACAGCGACAAACAATTCGCTCCACTAGAACAATGACAGCAGGAATGTTTATTACAGCCGTAGTGACAACAGCAATACCACGTTTAATGACCCCGGAGTATCAGTGGCACAGCTTTGTATTTGCAACTTCCACTATCTGTACAACTGATAGCTTTTGCAGCGCTGGATAGACACGAGTGCACATTCCTAAGGAAGATGTCATCTCTTTGATTAAAGAGTTTGCATGCCTTGAGAAGAGATTTGACAGATGCACAATGAAAACAAAAAAGGTTGATAATGGAAAAAAAATTATTAACTACCAGTTGTTTTAAAATTACATTTCATCAATTGATTTTAACTCAAAACAATGGTGCGTACAGTATAAGTAATGTATATTAGTGAACAAAAGACGCTATAACTGGATCTGAGAACAAACAAATAAAAATAAATAGTAACACTGACATAAATATATTTTGTGTAATTAATTAAAAAAATCAAACTACATTATTCAAACATAAGCTAAGAAACTGAGAGAAGCAAGTAGAACTACATGCAACTATAAATAACAATTCATTGATTACTTCATTCAGAAACGAGCAAAGAACACCGACATGATTGTCTTATATATTAAAGAAACCTAGATAAACACCACAACAAAATTTATTCTAATAGATTATTAAATCTACAAAACTATCCTCCCAAATAGATTTACAAAATGTTTCGAACAAATATCAAAACATTTTATAAGTTAAAAGAAGCTGTTTAAAAAAAGAGCTTATATCATCCAATAAACGTATAATTGGGCATACAAATTTAAAATTCTAGTTCAATTTATTTGTATTATAATAAGGTGTTCGTAATACGATTCATAGATTTTGGAAGATGTAGGTATATTGACGTAGTTCTGTCCATTTATCAGAGAGAAGATAGAACCTCGGAATGAAGTTCCTACATGTCGGTTTGAATAATATATATCTGAAGGAGCAATCTGGGCGGATCGCTGGAGAAGTATCTTTTCCTGTACATAAAGAATCTCTTTATGGAATGTGTTGACCTAAAGATTTAAGAGTTTAACACTTACACCACCACTTTTTTTACAACATGCTATAAGTAATTTAACTAGCGTTAAAATTAGCATCAGTCGCCAACGAAGGTAAATTAAAGACACTTAAGGTAAATTTTAATTCCTAGATTTTTTTTATCTAGATCTGCAATTACAATGAATTTGAAAAGCAACTTGTCCATGAAGAAAAGCTTCTCTTTTGAAAAAATCACTTATGTTCACAAGAATATAACGATTTCAAATCTTAGAAAAAGTCTTGATATAAAATCATTGCACATTTGGAAGAATTATTTATTCACTGCCGTTGAAAAGGAAAATGTGCCAAGACTTTTTTGCAATTTGCCAAGAGTATTTTTCCCTCGAAATAACGGTGTGTCCTAAGGCTTGTGAATATACTTTTTGTATTAATCAATGTACCGTAATTGAAAAGATAATATTACAGCAACTCCTTCAAATGTAATTAGAGTACAGTAAAACGAAATAGGATGAGCATTACAATACGACACATGTGGTGAGAAAAAATCGATATGGTAATTCTGAGGAAAGAAACATCCTTTAAACTTCATACAAATTTAATTTATGGATAACATTTTGGACTTATAATTGTCCATTTTCAAATCCAAAAACTTGATGGTTCCAAGGTCTTTATGGTTCGGATAACTCCGTCGGACTTTAAATTATCCGTTTTGAAATTTTTGGATTTAAAAAAATAGAATTCGAAATCTAAAATGTTATACGACTCGTGAATTAAAATTTTTTCCCCAAAAAGTTCTACATAAATGAATAAGACCCTTAAATAGAAAGGTCATACAGTTATTTTTGATTTAAAAAAAAATATTGAGTTGTTTCATTATACACTTCCTAAATGTTTTACGTACAATTTCTATGTTCAGTTATGGGTGATTTCAAAGGTAGGATACAATTTAAGTCAGAGAAGTGTAACAAAATCTACTAACTGTACATGTTTTATAGATTATACACTGTGTTGACTTATATGCGTTGACCTATTTCAAAAATTCCTGAAACCTGATATTTTTTTTTTTAAATTTCGAAATATAGTGAGTAATAAATTTTAATAATTATATGGGTAATCCTACTTCCTCCGAAAAACGACCCAACACCATAGACGATAACTCTTCAGTACGTTACTATGCACTATTAAATCATGTTATAATACCTCTTTCTTTCTCTTTTTTTTTTAAACCTACTAAAGTCCACAGAAAGAAAATTTCAACATTTTTTATACAATACATTCAAGTCTCTTAGTCCTAGTACTTTGATAAGCGATAGACTTTGCTTTACCATTTGGGTATTTTTATTAATTGTCAATTCCTTGGAAGTATCATTTCAATGATAAATCAATACATTTCTCAATGACTTGCGTAGCTCCTTGAACTAAACTAAAACGTATAAATAATATATACAATAATAATAATATAAGTTTCTTATATAATTCAGAAATATTTTCAAAAACATCCCTCCATAAGAACTCGCTCCCTTGGTAGTGGAAATTCTTCTTAGCTAGAGAGGGATAGTGCACTTGAGAGTGAGGACACCATATGATAATAAATTTTATAGTCCCTATTTGTACATCTGCACATAATTTTCCTCCATAGTCTCCATTCACCTTCTCACTAACAGAAAAAGACACAAGACACCTCCTTACATTTCCGTATTAAAATACTTATGTATTTTAAGCACTTACTTACGAAAATATTATAAGAATTTTCGCACACGTGGTGAAAGGGACTCAAGAGAAAGAATGAGAGAGAAAGGACGGAAGATTCGAGTAAGACTCTTATCTTACTCGAGCTTTCCGTCCTTCCTCTGCTAACGAAGCTATTTTTCTCGCTCGAGAACGAAATAAAGAATACTTTATGAAACTTAATTTCCTTTATTTTTATTTAGTAAAAAGGTAATAGCTAAGAAATAAAATTAAATTTATTATTAAATAGATTCAATTTTATATTTTACCGGTAGAAATTTATTGAAATTTCATTTTCTTATTCCCAAAACACTATCCTCTTCGCTAGAAAGAGATTTTCATTCCCTAAATATATTAATTATTTTTTAAATTCATATACCAATGACAGCAACTTATTACGAAAGCTTAATTTACAAAGGTTTAAGAGAATGTGTAAAGAAAATAAAAAAGATTGTTTTTTTTTTATCAGAAAATATTCAATATTGTTCCTGGATTTTGAAATAAACCTTATACTATTGGTTAAGAAATATTAAAATATTGCAGGAAATAATTTGTGATTATCAAGCTAAATGGAGCATAATGAAATGAAATGAGAAAATAACTTTATTCTGAAACATATGTCCCCAAAGAATAAATACATGGTTCATATAGTGAGATTTTTATCTGGCGAGCGTTTAAAAATTTTCAGATAGAATGAAATTGCATTGGTATATTGGCTTTACTACTGTTTATAATGTTAATCAATACATGCCTATTTATTTGATTACAAAGATGTGGAGGTTTGGTTATTCAATAAATGAAGGAATGGGTGTTGTTTAAAGGAGAGAATGGATGAGGACTGGCGAATGGAGATGGGAAGAGAATTCCAGAAGGAGGTTGCACGTATGACGAAGGATTTGCTAAAGAAGGAGGTTCTATGGGAGGGCATTATAATGTGTATAATTCAGTTCCAAATTTGTTTTTATCACATTTTTTTTAATTTATTTTTTATTTCTGTTGTTCTACAGACTAGCCAAATGCGAAGAGTAAGGGCTAGCTGTCCCTTCAGAATCTAGGAAAAAAATCAGGTGTTACTTCCTCAGTTGATGACACAGAAGACGTTGATGTTGAAGCTCTCCTTGGTAACGATTCTGGTACAACAAGGAATACAGGATTATATATGCATTAAGATGCTCTAATTAGGAGCGTTGGGTCTTGATCAAGAATTCTGTTTTGTCGCTGGCCTTCCTCAGAATTTCAGAACTGCTAATAATAGACATATTTTGCATTATCTGGAATCCCTAAGAGCCAAATCTTAAATATCAAATCGAGCAAGAAATTACATTTTTTAATATTTTATGAAACAGTGTATTATTGATAGTTATCTCACTTCCAGTGGTATTTCTAACTCTGATTACATGATAATATTCAGTCAAAAACATTGCCAGTCTGTTTTGTAGAAAGCATCGAAGTATTATTTTATTATTATTTTTTTGTATTACTATGATCTATTGCGCTGCTGTGATGATAATTAATATTGTTAATGGCAGTTTAAGATAATTCATGATAATGAATACGATTATAACATTTAATATTATAATGTTTGATACTTATTTAATGATTATATGTATGTTAATGATATATAAATTAGTCTAATGTCAAGGTACACAATCTGATGGTTGTAATAAATTCAATGATTTTGTAAATATTCTCCTCATTGTTGCCCCAGGACTTATTATATATTTTATAAGTAGTTATATATTAGTATATATATATATATATATATTTTTTTTTTATTTTTTTTTTTTATTCCGGGAGCAATAATACTTCTTATAACTTTCGTGTAACAACGTTCCGGGCATTTTGCCCGTTATCAAGTTAATTGTTCTAAATAACATGATTATCATATCGCTTCCTTGGTCGAATTGTGGCATGTCTATAAAAAAAAATAAAACAAGGAAAGAAAAAATACACAAATAAAAAAGTATTTTGTTTTGTATTTGACATATTCTGTAGATTGTATCGTAGACTGGTTATTTTATAACAATCCTAAAAGCTTTGGGATAGTCTATAGAGAGACCACAGAAGAGGAAGAAACCCTTATCTACGGTAATATTTTTGTAACACATTCGTTTCAAAACAAAACCAAAACTTTTTCTTATATGTTGTCACAACTCAGGCAAAGGAGCATATGTCTAAAAAAATAAAATAAAATAAAAACTATCAGATTAAAAATCTTCATTACTAAAGCTTAAAAAATTCCCTACTTTTGCATTATTCATAAGAATGTTTGCCGTAATTGTCAAATCCTTGAAAAATAACAAACACATCTATACTTTGAATAATTGAGAATTTGAATTATAATGTTTCTAATTTTGTTTTTTAAAGTTTCGTCATTACTAACATCTAATTTTTATTTTCCCTAGGCATTACTTCAGTCATGACAAATAGGCTGAAAACTCCGATTCCTCATTGAAAATGTGAAAAAAGAGAAATTTTTTAGAATTAAAATTTTGAATATATATATATATATTTTATACACGACAATCATATAATTCAGGCCAATGAATATGATCAGCAACCTCCCAAAATGTATTTGAAATGATAGATCTAATAAAAAAAGTTATAAAAAGACTAATTTCTCCTGAAAAATAAAAATAATAATAAAACAAATTAGCATTCAGATTTTTCCATCTAAGTATTCCCGGGTTGTTTCGTTCCTAACCGTACAGATCCTGTTGCTGAATTAATACTGATTAACTCCTTATATTTTACAGCACCATAATTGATTTCTCGTTAAATATAATTTAAATAGCATGAAATGATTTAATGAACGATTTAATTAATTTTATTGAAATTGGTTTAATTATTTCATCTAATTATTAAATAATGTTTATTTCGATAAATTGAGTTTCTCCTTTTTGAATCTGAATGTTTTAAATTAATTTTACAAAAGAACGATTTGGCAAATAAAAATGTCTTGTAGACCAAGCTGAATAGTGACTATTTAAATAAATATATTTTCGTTTTTTACAAAAGAAAGAAAAATGGTTTAGTGCATATATATTTTGCAATATTTATACATACAAAATATTTTGCAATATTTATACATACAAAATATTTTATAGATTGGAAATGCTTTAGTTATTTCAGTGTTTGTAAATATCATATATATATATATATATATATTTCTAATCTATTCCTTAAATAAAATCTTAAATTTAAGACATGATGATGGTAATAAATAATCTTTAAAAAAATTATTCCATCCCGAAAAGTTTTTGGATTTTATGAAGTAACCTTTGTTCTTAATTGTTTTGCTGTTAGTTTTAATAATTGATGGTTTAAAAAATGTTTAATTGAATTTGCGGCTTTACAGCAAAGTCAGTTAAAATTTATGAGCTTCTCAATGTCAGATGCCATTAATAATTTACTGCATTGATAAAATTATAACCTTGATAAAATTTATAATTGTATTTTCTAACATTTTTAGAGTTATACTGGGTTTTTATTTGTGTATTTTATTTTTTGCTTGTGGGGTTTTAGTATGAGAGAATAAATGATACGAAAATGCTGATAGAATTAAAGTGGAAACATTTTTTTTACAAATACTTAAACATTAGTTATACTAGATATTTTTACTTAAGAAATCAATTTAATCACAGTTCACTAGTATTAATTTTACTTTTCATTCAGGGACAGAGTTTTAATCGAACGATATGAAAAAGTTTTGCATTAAGATAGAAAAGATCTCAATCCTTTTCTGTTGATCTTAGTTGATAATGATTATCTTTCTTTTCGTAAAATGAAAGAAATAACACAGAAATAAGTTCAGAAGCATCATGAATTTGAAAGACTATTTCTGAGGTGGCACGGAGATTGTAACTGACTTAACAAATACTGGAAATCATAATTTTCATAAAATAATCATCAATAGTGGTTATTACTTCCAAAAGTTATTTACATACCAAATGACCGAGATATGCGTGAATAAAAACTCCAATTGTAATCGTAAATTACCGTAAAGTTTAAAACGAAATAATGCATGGATATTTCCATTTCTGAAGATCATCCTGAGTAAATGATAGTGTTTTAACGTAAGTTTTAATTTTAAAGGTCTAGTACGAAGAAAGCGTAAGTTTCAGTTTCAGTTTTAGTCTTAGGTTTACGGCTTTTATTTTCTTTTGATGAGTTGAACTCATGTCATTCATGAGTGTCAACAGAAGTTCATTGTTAAAAATCACTGGACGTTAAAAATTATGTAAATAAGTAAATATGAAATCATATAAATCTAACACTTTAATAGGAAAAAAGTTCCATAGCTGTTTATTTTTAAATAGTAAAAAAGGTTAATAATAACTAGAAAAAAATAACTAAAAGAAAATAGAACAATTAATATATAGAGGAACTCTTCAAATTATAAAATAATAACTTGAGAACAATAAAATAAGTAATTGATATAAATATATTTTTTATTTTTACATCTATTAGGATTGTTTAATTAATAAAAATTAATTTTTTAATACAAAAATTTGTGTGATCGAAGTAAATCATTAATTAAATATTTTTTTCAATGCAAATTATTCCATGATTATAGGATATCATCAATGAGGTTTGAAGATCAAGTACATATTGAAAAAAAAATCAGAAAAACCACAGCTGTCTAAGGCTCTGAAGCTGTCATCAAAATAGAATGCTGAGTATTTATTCCCATTTTCTTCCAAACTTAACACCAAAACGCTTTTCTGTTCTATTAATTTATATGTATATTAACAAATTAGACTTTCAATTAGTAGTCTAATAAGTACTATAATGTAATAATAACTCGGCAATGCAGAATAAACCATCTCCTCCGATTGTACCTAGGGCTCCAATAGCAACTTCTCTGTTGAAATATAACAGGTACCATACGACTATACCACTTGATCGAATTACTAAATTTTAGTACTAATTTAACACATAATTTAATGTTCTTTAATTTGTTTTATTATAACATTTTCACTAGGAACTAACGTTTAAGATTTATAAACAAAAAACCGAAAGAATTATCTAAAATTTATAATTCGTCTCTTTATAAAACTAATTCCTACATAATAACAATTTAAGGACCACTAGAAATACGTTGCCGTGTTATGTTTAGATTCATATGTAATACTATACCTCTATTTTGGGAAATTAGAAAACAATTTACGTGTTTTGGTTTACGACGGTTTAAGTCGAAATCATGTTAACGTAATCTATGCTGTTTAGTTCCTTATTAGTACAGGAGCCCAAGAGGAGAAAAAAGGATGTTATTTTACTCCGATTTTTTATCATTTTTATGGAAGAATAAATTCACAAAGTGTTGATTTCTAGTTGTTCCGACAAAAATTTTGATTTAGATATAATACATGCATACGTCGGTCAACATATTAAAGATATGACATTTATGTTCTTCGGAGGGGTAATAAGCTCATGATATTTTAAAAAATAAATTCACAAAATGTTAATATCTAGTTGTTCGGAAAAAAAGTTTTGAAAATATCAGGAAAACTTTTCCTGCAAAGATAAAAGTAAGGAACTACTTTAAGTATATTGAACTAGCTATAATTAGAGTGCTGACAAACATATGTACGTCTGTCTATATCTTGGGAGCGATTAAACGTAAATAGCTCTATTAGAGCTCATGTTTTAGAAAACTTCCTCTACTTTAAATGATGTTCTCTAAGGTTTTCTAGTTTTCTTTATAGTAAATTTAACTAGCTTTAATTTGAATCCTAACAGACATCTGTACGTCCAATGTTTTCTGAAAAGTTTTTCATGTATCAAACTTATTGTTCGAACAACTATAAATCAATTTATTTTACCGAATATTATGAAAACTACTATTCCTACGAAGGTAAAGGTCATAAACTACTTTATAGTATATTAAACTAGCCTATTAGGGCTAATATTGCAGCAGATTTTTAGTGTTGATGGTAGTTTTTAAGATATAGAGCTCCGAATGAAAAATTAATTTTTTTAAACGTTTTGAAACAGCCGCCATTTTTTATTCCCTCTATCTATACTTGACAAACTCATCAATTCAGAATATTTATTATACATAGTTTTTATTAAAGTAATCAAAAATTAGGGTGAAATAACTGCCTTTCTTTTACCCCTGATCCTGTTCTATATAATATAAAGTTCTTATCAAAGTCATCTTTAGGAGTTATATCAAACATAATAAGCCTAATTTGTCACTTTATTAAATTGATTAGCTTATTAGTAAGAGTTCTAGAAGTACTAGAAATGCGTTTCCGTGTTAAATATGACAGAGATTAATTTTTGAAATTATTTATAGATGTATGTCCTGTAGGCTGGATGTTATGCATAGGACTTTTGTATTACTAGTCAGCTCTTATCATACTTACCTCTTGAAAGTTATTATCATTATCCTCCAAGTTCTAAATATTCCTTGAAACCTTACCCTTAAGTACTTGCAGCTCCTTGTCAGTTCCTTTATTTTCCTCCACTTTGACAAGGTTAGCGTGAAACAGCTAACTTTCCGATGAATTTACAATGAGATTAAAGCTACTAATGTCTCAAGGCACACTCTTAACCCTAGCTTTATCAGAGTTAAGGCAGATTTTCCTTCTTTCCCGGCGGCATTACTTCCTTTTTTCTTTTTCGCTCCAATCGCAAAAAACATTTTCTGAATATTAAATTTTTCTTTCCATCCTTCAATTCTATGGATACCATAAATCAATCGTTTTATAAATTTTATCATAAAAAGATACTCCCTTCGGTAATTTATTCTTATTAATTGTCTATTTTATTAAAGATTTATCTTTATAGTATGGGATATGGTCGGTTTAATCGAAAATAATTTAATTTTTAGTCACAAGTTTTGCTATCAAAGATATCATAGAGAATAACATATCATTATATACAAGTATCTCCAGAAGAAAATGAAAAGGCAATCCACAACGAAAGTGATGTTTGCCTGCTTATCTACAGGTGACCAACCTATTCTAACCATGTTGGGGGGGGGGTCAATTTTTTATTTTGTGGGACCGCCACTTGATGAAAAAAGTCAACAATCTCAGGCTGGATTCGAACCGGCGCCACCCGCAGATCTCAGAACGATAGACCTAGGCCTAACTAACTGAGCTACGGACGGCTCGAAGAGAATGATTAATTACTTTTTTAATGTTTTTTTTTAATGATTTTTCCATGATAAATTATTTTTGAGCATTTATATCCAATACTTCGCGTGTTACCAAATTTGTTAGACTTATTGCATAAGTAGGAGTGGATTCTTCTGTGGTAAGGCACTGCGCTACTAACTCCATGGAGCCTGGTTCGAATCTGGCTGAGACAGATAATTATTTTATGTTTTGCTGTGGTCGAGAGTCAGCCTTTTGGGTCTGGGATCTCTTGGGGGTCCACCCAGCCTCATTTATGTGGGTACCATTAATTGGGTAGAAATCTGCTGCTCGAGCGTGCTTGTGCCCAAATTATCTCCTTTAACAACCGATGGTCTAGCAATAGTACTACCTTACAAAGTACTGCACTCCTGACCCTTCATGGGTTGTAGTGGTAAAGATTTTTTTTTTTAATTGTGATCAGATATTTGACGATTTATTTTCACAAATATTTTCAACTCCTTCAGTTCAGGCAGATTGATCAGCAATTGAATATTAGACTAATAGTATCAACCAAAATAAAATCAAACAAAGGAACAAATAATTTTTTGGAATTCATTTTTCTATTGACACTTGTGGTATTTTAGTTTATTTTATTCAACGTTGAAATAGAATGGTAGGACTGTTGCTCGTTTAATTTGATGGGCATGAATTTGATCGATCATAGAAGGTAGATATGATCAGTCAATATTACGAATCGGTTTGCCGATAAAATAATTTATAACAAGTTTTTCTAAATATAAAGTTATGCGATCTACAATGTTGAAGTCTGTTGATGAATCAAAGCCACTTCCAAAAGAGGAACAGACCGTGGAACAAGAATGTAAATGAGCGGGGAGCTTTAACCGAGTGAAGAGGTGTCGAAGGTCTGGTCCATTTAAGTGGAAAGAGACATTGACCCTGTGTGTAGGCGACTGCCAAGTATCATGGCAAGTTGGCCAGTCTGGTTGAGAATGCTTCAATAAAGGACGATGGAAAAAAAAAACTGAATTGGAAAATATCCTAAGTACCAACATAAATACTTTACACAGAGGCATCATAAGCAGATAATTAAGGTTGTACTGGAGACGCAGAAGGACTCACAGACTGAAACTGTCACAGGACACTGCAACGTTTTTCTAAATTCCAAGATTAAATAAAATAAATAAATAATATTCATATATGTCATACTACATATTATACATAAAATTCAGACGAAAATAAGGTGAAACGTAACCAATAACAGTTTTTGAGGGTTGAATGTTGTAAATTAAAATGTGAACAAAGGACCTAGGAACAAAAAACAAAAATAAAATGTTCCATGTGAAGGGTGTCTGTTAACGCTTTGTTTAGGAAGTATCCACTTATAATGATTTTTATTGTTATGTATTATTTAGGTGATAAGAAATAAATTTATATGTGTTCTAAATACTTAAAATATTAAAGCAATAATATTCATATTTATGAAGATTCCATCACAAAACCTTTAGTTTCTAATAACAATAAAAAAACTAGCTATTAACGTTTCGCCAAATGAGGCATCGTCAGGACCGAAAAAACACCAAAGAAATGCAGAGCAAACACATCTCTTAAAAGACTAAACACCAATAATAAAAATGTCTACTACCAATCCAAAACAAGTAGGCATATAGATGAAAGGAATATGGTCCGGGTGCGGTCAAGAAAAACTCAAATAGTAGAGATATACTAATTTAATGAGCCAGGCTCATTAAAAGGCTCATTAAATTAGTATATCTCTACTATTTGAGTTTTTCTTGACCGCACCCGGACCATATTCCTTTCATCTTCACACACGGTCAATCAATAATCTTCCAAGTAGGCATATATATTCTAAAATAAAATGAAAAATATATTTCGTTGAAAAAAAAATGATTTTACAATTGTTACTGGAGTGTATAAAAGATAAAGATACAAAAATAACAGAAAAAAAGTGTGTTTTCAATCAGTCACACAGATTACTTGACAACACAGCTATGTTGTTGAACCTTCCTTCACCTGTTACTGCTATTTCCAAATATTTTAACTCGTGGATGAATTCCTGGATTGTTTCCATAGAATTCATCAGACTAGCGCTATATCCACGTAAACTTGAACAAAACATTTTCGGACTGTAATCGTGTTTTTATTCCCAACTTTTACTTCTATTTGTTACATACGGACGAACCGAACTGGTGGAGGTGTTGGCTTTTTCAATGATGACAGTCTGAGGGTAAAAATCCTCACTTTCTTGTACTCCACGTGTATAGTATCTATTTATTCAAGTTTCCTCAAACTCATTCTTCCATATTTAACACTATACAGAATTCCTATATTATCTATTAGTCTTCCGGTGAAATTTGATCCTACTTTCGAATCTGTGGCCATATGCAACTGGCATTTCACCTATAAATATTTTTTTAAAATACTAATGATTACAGAGTAAAAGTCACAAAACTGACTTTGACACTTTGTCAGACTTAAACTCTTTGGTAAAATCAATGGTAAGTGGTAGCTAAGTCCAATTCTACATAGCCGGTAGTTACCAACTATGTCGATCAGAACATCACACCACGGCTTCGTCGATGTTATATTGCAGGAAGCTAGCCCTGGTTACGGTCAATAAAGGTATCAAAATGATAGAAGAAAACAATTTATTGTTAACTAAGTTTCGCCCCACTTTGCAGGGCTTCGTCAGGGCTGTCAGATTGAGACAAAGATGACAACTGAGTTTGTTCAGACCGCCAACCGGACTATCTTCCTACAATCTATTTCATATGTTATAAGTATCAATTACTAATCTATAAAAAAAATTAAAACGTGTAATGTAAGTCTTCATCAATGTTTTATGTATGTAATAAGGAAAAAAATAAAATAGAGAGAATTATTAAATAAGAGTTTAAAGGATGCGGTCAAATATTTTTTCTGTTTTATTTTAGATGTTATAAAATTTACTTTTACATCTTTGAAGATACCCACCAGATGACGTAATTATTGAATTAATACCAAAACAAAAAAATATTATGATTGATAGAATATATCTTTGTATATACCGAAACTCTACGAAAATATTATTAACTCTTTAATTGACAAACGAAAAGACGAAATGAATATTTTCATAAAAATTAAAGATAATATTAATACAAAGGATATAAATGTTTGGCTATTAAATAAAAAAGAAGTCCAATCTAACTAAATGTTGATTTTGAGTCATCCTACTTGATTCGTTTTAAAATTGGATTGTTTGTTGAAAATTAATAATAAAATCTGTTTTCATTTTTCTCCTGTTTATCCTCTGTTTGCTCCCTGTTGATCCTTCTGAACTCATGTAGAAATGTTGATGAAAATAAAATGATCAAAATGAAACTCTTCCAAGGGGTGATGCAGTGAATTTGTGCATGTATTTATGTGATGCAGTGCAAGAAAGATCTTAACTTGTATTTTTTTCAAAATTATGCGTATAAAATGGTGCAGACTGGGCCAATTTTAAATTAATCTTAATTGTGATTAAGGCGATGATCCTTAAACCTAACTATTGAAAGTGAACCTTTAAAATCAATTGATTTAAATAATTGTTGAAAAATATGATAATGTTTTATCGCAAAAAAATACTAAAAGTATTTTTATTTGGGTGTATCAAGAGCCTTATGTTCTTCAAACACCTCGGTGATGATATTAGGCTGGAATTTCAAGTCGCACCTTGAGTGATGCAATGAGATGATGCAGTTCCAGAATACGCTACGTAAAGAGCAATCCACTTACTTGAAATATTTTCAAGTTCAAGGCGCTTGAAGTTTCTTACGATAACAATCTCATTGAATATAGCATGTTGAATATAAGATAATGTATCAAGAAAGGGCCTGTAAAAGTTACATAAATAAAAATATATCCGAAATAGGTTTTTTTAAACGATACAGAACATTTTGAAATTTTTGACTTATACTGCTTAGATAGTTCCTTTGATAAATCCCTAATGAAGGAATTATTTTCTACTTTAAACTGTACTTAAATACTATTTATCTATTTATTGTAATATTTTTACTAAATATATAAATGTTTTGAATATTTTTAACAACGTTATTTACTAGAAAAAGTTGGATTTCGAAATAAAATAAATGTTGAACGACTGAGTTAGTGGAAACCAGCAATTATCAAGTAGGTTGGTACATAATTTCTTCTAATTAATATTCTATAAAAAAGTTAATAACAGTTGTCATTAGGTATCAAACTATACAAAAGGGAAAAATATTTTTTAAAAAAGATTTATAGACGCAGAATTCAACTGGTCTTATTGATATAAAATATTATTGGATGTTTATCAGTAATCTTATAATGTACAAATCATTTTTCTATTGTCTATATTTATAAATGCTAATTTCTTTGTTTCAGGAGGTAAGAAAAAAAATTCCTTTCATTTCATTAACATCTCACTACATTCATGTTTTAAAATATAACGTTTCAGATAAAAACAAAACCCAACTACACAGACACTGTGAAACATATAACTTTCTTTCAAATAGGGGCTTTGGAAAAAAATAAAATCTGTAATCTTAAGAAATTAATATGTAGATAAAACATTATTTGATTTTCATCTCAATCGTCATGACTCCATTTTTTAAAAATTTTCATATTTATTTTAGAAGATACCTTATAATTTATGATTTACTAAGATATTTATAAGATATATTTATTGTTGTCTTTTTATTCTTTTTTTTTTTAAGTTTGATGTTTAATGCTCCTTACTTTGTCACAAATCAAATCATCCATCAGGACCTCAATGTCCCATATGTTGCCGATTGGCCAGAACCAGATACCAATCCTTTCATGATAAACTTCCCAAACACCCAAAGCAACTCGTTTCTAACCTGGCTTCTCCTTCGCTACCTAATAATCCTCCTAGGCATCTGAAAAGAAGATGGCCTTGAGATCTTCTCCTTTAGAAATGTTTTTGGAGTTCTCAATGTCAATGGATAGATTCTCCACATGTTTGTATCATGTCATAATAACACTTACAGCAAATTTACTTGATGTGTATATATGTATACAGTTGTAAATAACAATAAATAAATTATTAAAAAAAAAGTGTGATGTGTTTCATTTTTTTTAAAAAGTATTATTTGCTCTTTCTTGTTAATTATCTTTAGTTCATTTATGTTTTTTATTTCATTTTATTTTGTTATAATTTAGTTACCTCGGGATTTATCATACGATAAATGCATTTATTATAGTATTCATATGAAATTATTTAAATATTATTTTTTTCTTCTCTTTTTGTTAGTTATTATTGTCTCGTTTTTTTTTTTTCTAATTTATAATTATTAGAGATATTTTATTTTAAACTAAGGCACTAAAACCATATTTCAATGCATGTTATATTATTCCAAAGGGACTAGTTACATAAAAAATAAATAAAAAAGGGCATACTATTACAGAAATTACTATTGTGAAGTTGTTAGAATATAGATAGGAGAGCACAATTGTAGCACGACAAAATACATGGAACACTTATTGTGGCCTTTGTTATAATAAGGTTGGGCATTCCTCTTCTGTACATATGACACATTTTGGCTGTTATATGATGGTGGCAAGTTGTCATTTGAGAAACCCCTCAGTTCCTGACCCCAGGGATTCCCTCTTCCCTGCCGTCTGCAACACGGTTGAAAATTTGAATGTGAATTGAGTTGGGGATATGATTTGCCGAGTTTTTAACTTTTTTCTCCCCTCTCCCATTTTCTCTGATTTTTTTTTTCCCGTTTTTTAGTACTACAGTTCAAGTATAAATTAAATGATCAAATTGTATCCAATAATTACTTGTCAGAGAATTATAATACACACTGGATACTTAAGAATAAAACTGAATTATAAAAAATCAAATTTAGAAATCAATTAAAAAATGTTCAAAAATAAAACATAAGAAAGAAATTTAGTAGTTCCATTGATTTAAAAATTCTTTTAAAGTTTCCTCGGTAAGCATTAATGAAAGACATTATAACTTCAGAATCAGAGACTTTTTTAAAAAATGTATTTATTGGTAATTATTACCGCTATTATTGATTGATTTTAGTTCCAAAATAAAAATCAAATTTTAATTCTAATACCACATTATCTTCATTATTTACAAAATAGGATAAGAGTTAAATTTTAATTATTAGTAGTTCTGAATTGCCTTGAACCAATACGATTTGACCTGGATTGCTGTTTTAAAAAAATGGTATTTGTGACTAATAGGATGATAAAATCACAAACTAAAAGTATAAATGTTTTTGTACACTACTGTATGAATTAATAGAAAAAATAAAATAAAAACATTTTCATTCATATTCTTAAAAGTATCATTGTACTTAACCAGTTCTTTCTATCACAAATAGCTAAGTCAAATTAAAATTGACAGACAATTATGGACCAAACAAAAATTCTTGGGTTAAAAAATGTCATTTTTTTTCATAAATAAAATACCTTATGCGGCAAATATATTTTAATTTCTACCTCAAAATATTATTGAAGAGATTTTAATTGTTCAAAAATGCAATAATTAGTAAAGCAGTAAAAAGTATATTCTAGCAAAATTAAAAATCATGGAATCTGCAAGTCAACAAAACCTACACAATTTTTTCAACTTTTTGAATAAGTTGTAGTCTGGTAAACCCTTCTTTTACAAAGCTTATCTGTAGGAGTTCCTAAGTAAAAATAAAAGTTGTTACAAACCAAAGAAGCAGCAACAGGAAATATTAGAGTAAGAGTTAAATACAGATAAAAAATTTAACACAATTATTTAGTTATTTATCATACATAAGTGAACGAAATATATTTGATGAAATATGCCTTCTTTGAATTAATGAACTAACATACTACGCTATAAGTTACGCTAATGAAATAATGTAATGCAAGAAAACTTTCCACATTTCACATTATTGTGTTAATTGATATAAATAACTTTAAAATCGTGTGATTTGAGATAATCACTTTATTGAAAAAAAATTAATTTTGGTAAAATGGGTATGAACTTAGATGTTGTGGATGGCAAGATATCATCAAACGATTGATTTCTACGTTTATTATTATTTTTTACGGTAGTCAGTTGCTTCTTATTAGTCAGGCCTAGAGAAATTGTTTGTTTTTTTTTTTGGACCTGTCGATTTGTGTTTTAACTTATTTATTCATTAAATTATTTATTTTAACTGTTATTTGTTCATTAAACTAAATTTTCGTTTCTTTTATCTTTTATTAGGAATTATTATTTTAATCAATTTATTTTTTTTTTTTTGGTTCTATTTATAATATTGTATATAGTAGGAGGTGTATTTTTTATGTGACTATACCCTCCCCTCATAATTAATTGTTAATTTTTTTTTTAAATGTACCGATTAGATTATTATCCATGTACTCGGCCCACCAGGCTGATCCGGTATTAAATAAAAAAATAATATATATATGTGTGTGTGTCCGATAATGGATTGACTGTATGCTCTGTATTGTAGCAACCCAATGTGTTTGGGCAGCATGGCTGAATAAAGCATTTCTCTCTCTCTAGTTCTTTAATGCAAGTGACAAACGGTGACAATGGTACCACAAGCATATCAAAAGCCACTCATATTAAAAATATATCAAAAACAAAATAAAAACGATTCAATTAAAATTCCTGTATTCACTTTGCACTGTTTTTTTCTTATTTTCCTAAATTTTCAATTGCTCTAAAGATAATTGCAGCAACATTTTATATTGTTATAACTCGCTTTATATTGTGCCACAAACGTTTTTTAATGCAATCAGGGCGTTGTGAAATTTTTTTTTGTTAAAAAATGGTATCGTGTTGAAAAATGTGAAACTTTGTGAGTCAAAGTTGGGGAAATAAACTTATAGTGTGAAGTTTCAGATTATAGACATGAAATTCCTTATTTTTTACGCTTTATTTTTAATCAACAACATAGTAATACGCTAGACTAGATTGATGATATAGAAAGGAACTAGGATACGCAAACTGTTTATGCATCGTTGTTTTTAGCCAGGTCTTTAGCCAAGGCAAGGTAACACACTTTCTATGATTGTCACCTCGTTAGAGCTACCGTGCCTACTACTTCCTCTCCTTCTCGAGTTCGTTTTTATGGCAGTGGATTTCACTTCGCTTATTATTTATTCAGGTTTCGTTTCGAATGCTAATTTAATATTGAAATTTTACTCCCTCCGATATGTAATCTTAGCATAAGGGAAGGTTACATTTGTATCGAATATTCTAAACAGATAGGCAAGAGGAAATCGTCAACCGAGAAACCTTTGATTTCCACTTGGAGAAAGTTCTTTAAGCACCGAAGGGATCAGATTGGACGCTTAAGAATTTTATCGTATAGTATTCAGTATTCACAACTCAAACTCTACTTGAAGCTCTATCAACTCAACAAAGAGATTGATTGAGTGAAGCAGGAGCGGTTTAGATAATACATAAAAAAAATAATTAGAAAAATAGTTAAGTTTTTAACTAAATGAAATTCGTCATTGAACACTTAAATATAATAGCATCATTAAAATGAACTTTAAATTTATAATGCTCTGCAAATTTTACCAGTCAACTTTGATCAACGTGTTGCTCCTATTCTATTTAGGTTGACTTACAAATATTTAGAGACACAAATCTTTGTAAATGTAAATCAGTGGTTTGATGAGACTTTTCAACTCAACAGATTCTTTTTTATTTTATCAGAGTAAATAATCTTTTATTATTTTTGGTATATCGCTGCTTTGTTTATATAATGGCACATCTAACAAAAAGTTTTGATTCAATTTTGAATTGGCCCTATTCCAAAGACAGAACCGTAGACTGAAATTACTTTTTCTAATTGGGCTGCTCTACATACCGCCCCAGAGCTAGAAGAGTTGTTACTATGTAATTCCAGTCAACAGTGGAATCTATCAAATACATCAAACACGAAAGAAAAAAAAATCTTTTTATAAAAATTTTATTCATATTCTTATTCTTGAACAGTTCATAGAGAAAAATTTAATTAACACTTCTGATATATTGTTTTCTTTTTGGGTTTAAAATATAATAAAGAACTAAAACTATTTCGGATTCCTTGAGCCCTAATTAATCCTGTTTTTCAGATTAGAGTAAATTTTTTTTAATACTACTCACTTGCTTCTTTTTTTAGAAGATGAAAATTTTTAAACCAATCAGAAAATATAAGATTAATCATTTAATATGACGATAAAAAAAGTAATTTGTTTATTTTTTTTATATCTTGTTTCAGATTTGTATTATTATTCAATTAAAATAATTTACATCCATCAACACTCTATGTCTAATCTATTCTGGTCAAAAATTAATCTATTTTGCCACTTATTTTATTTAAATTAAAAACTTTTAATTAAGAATTGTCCTAGCACTATTATTTGATAAGTAATGGAAACAATACATTTAAATGTAATTTGTGTTTTGAGAACTATGGCAGAATTCTGATTGTAAATGTATTTACATAAGTTTTTTTTTTTTAATGTTAAATTATATTTAAAACACCATCTATGTAAAAATCTGTATCTGAAATATTAGAATAGCTGTTTTTTTTATTATTTGACGATTAAAATTATAGATGAAAAATTTACTATCTTTATTATATTGGAAGATTAAAAGTCGACAGTATGTTACATGAAACCTCTAGGATTTAGCCCTGATTAAGAGATAGATAAATAGATTTTGAACTATTTTTGTACTTTTCTTGACCGCCACACGGATCATCTTCCTTTATTACGTTAATATTATTATTAAATATTACTCACAACATATAAATATTACTATAATATATTATATGATGATGATTATACATGGAGATCACTGGTCATTTCCGTTTCAATCGGACAGCCCTGATGAAGCCCTGTAATAAACGTTGGCTGACAATAAATAGTTTTATTTTAATCTGGATTATCTCTCTAGGAAGTCTGGTGAGTTAATTCTTTTAAAATTTTTTGAGGTTTATTACTTCCATCATTTGCAATAAATTATTATTTATATATTATAAGAATAAATGTTCTTGTGGTGGTTGGTAACAGTAATTAATGTTTCGTTATTTTCTATTTCATAATCATTTTTTATAGTTTTCATGTCTCATTTAAATGATTATATTATTATATACGTTGCATAATCAAATTTATATTTAAGTATGAATGGGATGTATTACAATTTAAATTATAATTGTAAACTTCTGATTCCTCTCTGATCTAATGAATTTGGATGCCGTAATATTCCAAAGTATCTTTAGGCCAATAAAATAAATAATGTTCATTTTTAAATATTGATGAAACTATTTTTATGGCATATAAATTATTATATAGGGTGTTCAAAATATAATATGTAAAAAAAAATAATCTAATCATAATTTACAGTAGAAAAAATTTGCGAAAAGTTTCAGAGAGGTTAATGTATTTAGTTTAGATAAGAAAAATAATGCAACTTTTGAACACAGTAGTTATAAAAGTGAAAGTTGAAGAGTTGGTCAATTTACTATTTCACTATGTTCAGTAGTAAATATTAAGGGATATAATTTCTACTTTTTTTTTTAACCAGGAATGTGACAAAATAATTTTAAATTAAAGTTTCCACATCTTATAAGGAGACTTGAAGGTAAAATAATTAATGTAAATTGATTTTCAAATTATTCTTTATATTACTAATGATAATGGGCTTATGAATATTATAAGGACTTTTTAATTTGTAATCAATTTTATCAAAATACTAATAAAGTTATAATTTTATAAAAATTGTTAACGACTATTTCCTGACACTGGATATTGTTAAATTATTTTAGTATTTTAGATTTATAAAGGCTAGCGATGAATGAATTCGTCAGATCTTTGTAAGTGCTCAATAGACTATCATCAATAAACTATCATATTATTTATTTTATACAAAATAAATATATGTTTTATTATAGTTACAGATGAATGTGATATGGCAGTGGTGATATTACTATTATACTATTATGTTATATTATGAATATGATTATAATTGAAACTAGATATGAATAAGAAACCAACCGGTCTTTTTTGGAAGATTTTTTTAAAACTATATTAACATTTTTCATTGCACAAAATACAAATCCTAGGCACAGCTTTCCTAATGTGGAAAACTTATGAAAATGGTTTGCACAATCAAATTTCATAAATATGTTGATCAGTTTATGTTTGTTCAATTATGATTAGAATTTGACGTTAATTTTGTTCATATTTTAAGATAATTTAATTTTTATGTGATTATGTAACGAGAATATTACCAAATTTACTGATATAAGACTAAACATGGTAAAAAGTGATAATAAAATTGATAAGAAATTAGGCTAAAATCTATTTTGATTTAATTACATACTACTGCTAGACATTGAAATAATTTTCTTTTCACGTAAATGATCTTAAAACAGAACATTTAAATTGTGTGATAACGATGATAAATAATAACATTGTTTTTATTATTTTTTCTGGATTATCAATTACGTATTCAAAAAATATATTATGTAATTCTTTTATTTAAAAACAGAAATACATAGCTATTAACTCACTCTCTCCTTCTTGTGTACATGGTAGACCCTCCGCTTGGCAAACATACTGCCAGGCCTCTTCAGGAAGTTGCTGCTCTTCTTGGAACATGGTGGTAGGGGATCATCACCAGAAGAGGCGACCCAGAGAGACAACTTGATATCCAGGGCGCGTGCTAAATACATAGATTTTGGGGTTAAATAGACAAATATCCTTTTGATTAGTAAAGGTATATTGTGACCACTTTGAGTTAAAATGAATCCTTCATACTTGTACAGCCAAAATCTCCTTTTCATACATAAGGGTAATTCTCTGTCTTTCCGTAATTACTGGCAAGTTGGAGAACATAAGGAAGTGAAAGCCCAAATAAAAAAATAGGAAATTTTCAAGTCCCACTTGAATTAAATGGTTTTCACGGGATGTTACTTAGAGTTGTCATTATGTAAGGCTTAATATAGATATTGCCCTTTTATTTGTTTTTTTACTATATTATTATTAATTACTGTTATTTTGGTGAAATGAGATCTTAAAATTTATAATTGGATAGTAATTTTATAATAAATGATTTTTTCAAGTTAGCTATAGTCGGATTTATTTATGGTTTTATTGTAATGGCATATTTTGGCCACGTTAATGGCGAAATTTTACTAGTAGATTTTTGGAACAAGTATTACTTAATAGTTTTTATCATAGAGCACCTTTAGCTAATAATATCTTGGAAACTTTAACGACGACGTTACAATTTCTCAAGGAAAACAAAACACATAAAAAAACATTATGCGGAATCCAGCCTCCTTCACTCTCTTCCTTAATCCATTATTTTATCTTGAAAGTATTTACTAATAACGAATATAGTAATCTTTGTAAATAAATTTACTTATGACAAATTACATTGTAAAATTAGTTAAAACTACGAACTGGAGTGTAGAAGAGGAATCAAACTTTTCGACAATTAGGGGCGAGATTTTTTAAAAATTAAAGCATGAAAATTTCGCATTATTTGAGAATGGTCCATATAGGCGATTGACATAAGGGAAGTTGATATATAATAGTTAAACTATTTTCAAATTAAATTAAAGGCACATCTTTTATTTATTTTTCAATTTTATTTTATTTATTCATAAGGCGCATATTTTTTTTCTAACAATTATATTTTAAGGAACGATGCTTCAACAAAATATTTATTTTTTTATGGAAAACAAATAACAGAACCTACATTTAGGAAGGTCGGAACTACAAATGGCACCACAAAATCAAACTTTATCAAATGACCAGTTTTATATTATATTAAGCATTACTAATTATTTACACTGATCGGAGGTTAATAAAAAACATATAATTACAGTTTGTTTCAATATGTTTTTATAAGATATTTTGGATGTATTTTATCGGATAACCAATAACTACATTTTTATTTTATCTTTTTAGACTTAACTTGGTTATGCATTCATTATTTTTTTAACAGAATAAATAGGCGCTCGGTTGTGATTTTTTAATATACAGCTTAAAACCCCATTTGTAGAAGCTGAGAAATAACGACCTCAACCATTACTGAGTCATTAGGGAAGCAGATAACAGTTTTTGAACGAACCTCAATTTTTATTTTGAAATGGCAGAAAGATCTTTTATAAATGTCATAGTTTGATGAAAAGTATAATTTATAAAATAATAAATAATGAAATAAAATAATATTTCGAAGCTGACATTACTCTTATGTTTCTATTTTTTCGATATAATGGTTCACAATAAAAATTTTCTATTTACAATAATAAATTTAAATAATGCTGAGGAAGCTAAGCAGAAGTCCAAGACATCCCATTTCAATATAGTTATACAGTAAAATAATTGTAAATAGGAATAGAGGTATAGTTTAGGAGTAAAGGTAATTAAAATGTGTATGTATACTGAATTATAGTTTGATAAGAGAAATATCTTTTCATAATAAGTGAGGTATAGTGTTTGAAACAAGGGAGGGCGCTTAAGAAATACTAACTATTTGTGCCTATAACTATTTATAGCTCCTAAAACTATTCATAGGCACAAATAAATAGTTTTTGTTAATTTGCTGACTGTACTCCCTCCCCTCTCCCGCCGACCCTCTTCTCCACATATTAATCAAAGGTCACTTATTAGCGCATCAGTATCTAATAATAATTTACTAAGAAAACAAGTGTACCAATCTATTAGAAAAAAGTATCTAAAAACATGAAGATTTATTACCAATTAGACAAATCGATTGTCGCTTTCATTGTGTCCCTTGAAGATGTAACTACGAAATGAGAATGAAAAAATTGGAAGAAGATAGTTGACCGTGTGAAGTAGATAAGAGGAAGATAGTCCGGATGGGGGTCAATAAAGGTATCAAAATAATAAAAGAAAACTATTTATTGTTAATCAACGTTTGTTTGTTTGTTTGGTCATCAACGCCTATGGTATGCTAAAAATTAATAATAAATCAAATAAAAATAAAAAATTATAAAAAGAAAGAAAAAAATTAAAATCGAAGAGGAGTTATAATATAGAAAGAAGACAATCTGCTTTTAAAAATTTTAACACAAATGTAATTTTAGCTTCCTCATCTGTGAGAGCTTCTGATAAATTTGGGGTTAGTCCTATCCTATTTATTGTTGACAAATAGTAAGTAAATTCTTTACAAAATATGTTTAATCGTGAGAATGGACTGACAATATTTGCCCGTTGGAGGTGGTAGTTTTCTCATCAGGTGAGAGTGCGTGAGGAGAGTATGACCTATTCTCAAGCGGGTTAGAGCAGCTAGCGTTAACCAACGTTTCGCCCCACTTCGAGGGGCTTTGTCAGGGCTAAATGAAGGAACAAGATGCAAACATTTTAGAATCAACAGAAAATTAAAATATAAACATTTCAAAATAATTGCTATGTTTATAATGACTGAGAAATGCTTTATTCATTCATGCTGCCCAAATACATCGGGTTTTATTACACAGTATACTAATCAATCCGTGATCGGGCATTTATAAACTACATATTTTTACACGATATAATAAAATAGAAAGAAAACATTTTTTTTTCCCACAGTTTTCTTTTACAATCAATTCCAGTCTACACACTAAATATAAATATTTCAATTTATATATAAAAAGAAATAATAACAACAATATAAGAAAGTAAACTTGAAACGTTAGTAAACAATAAATAGTTTTCTTTTACTATTTTGATACATTTATTGACCGTCACCCAGAATATCTTCCTCTAAGAGAATGCAAAAAGTTTTATATTATTTTAGATTTTATGGGAGCCCCAGGGTTTTTATTTTCTACAAAAACGAAGAGATATAGTTGAATAGATAAATATTCCAATTTGTAATCATGAAATATAATATATATCTCAATCAACTAAGGAGTATAGTATATATAATATATACTTCTTAAAATATAAATCAATTTTTAAAAAATTATATTAATATTATTTTCGCGTCGATAGGATATAAATTATTACAAAATTAATTGTAAAGGAGATGGAAAAGTATTACCAAAACCGTGAAATAGAATTTTTCTAATCTTAAAAGGTGAGAAGAAATTCACTGGCCCATGGAAGATTTAATGAGCAGTTGAGATAATTGAGTCCTGAATCATGATGGAGTATAATATCGATGAGGAAAGGGTGGAATTTAAAATAAAATCGTGTTAGAAGTTTAGTAAAATTCCAAAAAAACCATTAGTACCAAGATAATAATTACATAATTAAAAATATATTAAAATTAGTACTCATATTAATTCATCAAATGTAATTAAAAATATAACGAATCATTGGCTTTATTTCACTTAGAAGTCATAAAAAAATTTATTATAGGAGAATAAAATGATCTACTATATTCAGCGGCGTTATAAAAACATCTTACGGGTAAGAAGATAAGGAAAATACTGATGAGAAAAGGAAAACAAATAAAAAATCATGAAATTTCTTCATGGATTGTTAGGTATTCGAGATTCTATAAGTAGTAATACGCATATGCTACCATGGTTCCTCAAGTTAATTAAGATTAGAAAAAAGCATACATTATTTTTCAAAATCACATGAAAAGTAGCAGTTTAACTTTCAGGAGACGTCTTTGAAGCAATATTCAATTACCAGTAAGAACGCCGCTTGTCCACTAGTTGAAACTCGGTATTCAAGCCTTTAGTTTTTTTTTTATAATCTATTCTTGGATTATTATTTTAAATAGCAAATTTAAATGGAAAACCACTACAAAACATAAACAGATAATGATTACACTTGTGTAGTTCAGAAAGGACTGGACAGGAGAGAGCCTTAGACACCTTAAACCAGAGGTTGCGTTCTTTTCGCTTCAAAAACAACTCAACTTTGTTTTAAGAGGGATTCAGACTTTACTCTGTGAACTAGGAGGTAAGACAGCTTATTCATGTGTGATTTGAAAGATACATTGTAAAATATTAACGGCTACCTATTGTAGAAGAATTAAAAAATAAAAAAGGACTCTGGAAAATATGGTTTAATATATATTGAGTAATTATTGTTTTTGAAGTGAATATTTATAAATAACAATGAGCATAAAAAAAATGTATCAATGATGTATAAAAAAAAATCTAATCTAAATGTCACAGTAGAAGGATACATAAAGAAATTTCTAAAAATTATAGGTTGAACCACTTCCACTTGTTATTAAAATCGTAGATGTCGAAACAAAACAGCTTCTGTGGGTAGATAGCGAGTTTCTAGATTTATTAAGAATTGATTCACTGAATTCCAAATGAATTCACCTTTCAGATGAAGATGTAAATGGGCAATAAATAAAACTAGTTATAGTATGTCTGACGCGCCCTATAATATACAATATAAGATTCTGTCGTCGTGCCTCAGTCGGTTATATATTGTACTGTATCTGAATCTATATCTTTAATCTTTTCAACTCTTGTAAATTAAGTCTCTTACAAGTATGCGGTAGGATTCTGTCTGTAGCTGTAGCCTAAAAAGAACAAAACGTGTGTAAATTTTCTGAGACTATTGCAACATTTACTAGACAAACTGTCTAAATTGCCAATCCATTACAAAAGACTGATCTACATGACTATTATAAGGCCTATCTGGACATACGGAGTTGAGCTTTGGGGCTCCACTAAACCATCAAATTCCTCCAGAATCCAATCCTTACAGTCTAAAATCCTTAATGCTTCTTACTTTGTCACAAATCAAGTCATCCATCAGGACCTCAATATTCCATATGTTGCTAATTTGGCCAGAACCAGATACCGTTCCTTCCATAATAAACTTCTCAACCACCCAAATCCACTTGTTTCTAACTTGGCTTCTCCTTCATTACCTAATAATTCTCCTAGGCGTCTGAAAAGAAGATGGCCTCGAATCTTCTTCTCTAGAAATGTTATTGGAGTTCTATCAGTGGGTAGATTCTCCACATGTTTTTATCATGTTACTATGTCACCTACAGCAAATTTACTTGTTGTATATATGTGTATACAGTTGTAAATATCAATAAATAAATTATTTAAAAAAAAAAATTCTCTTAATTTGAATTTTCACGTGAATTTCACGTTTGAATCTTTTATATTTATACAAAAGTTTCCTAACTTTTGTAGTAAGAAAATAAAATAATCGCTCTTTAGCCATTTATCACATCAACATACATAGTTTCTGTAGTTTATGAATCCTCAGATTGCTGACTATAGAAAAATTTCAAAGTAGGTATTTCTAGGCGAGGAGCTACGTCCTTCTAGCACCAATATTTCAAGTAGAGATGCTTCTATCTAGCAGATCGGGACTAATAGCTGGAGCTACTCAATTTTTAAGAAACTGCAAACCGGTGCTGTTCCCTTATTAATGGAGGCTTCTGAATTGTAAAAAGAACATCATATATACTTTTTATTGCTTTACATATACATATCTAAATATTCAAATGTAGAAGTTGATCAATGGAGCCCTCCACCCACCTTCGGCGGACGTCTACTTCTTGCCCTTTATTGGCGAACTGCGGAGGCGTAGTCCCCTGGATGGTGGGTTTAAAACTGCCCGCGAAAGAAAAAGGAAATGTCGAAGGCTTAACGACCTTTCCGTGCCTCAGCACATGTGGGCTCAATCACCGGTCCTACATCAAAGTTATACCTGCTTTTTATAATGCTAATAGATTTAGGTTGCCTGGAATGGATTTAAATGTCACAGAACTTCCAGCCGATTTAATAGGTTAAGAACAGTCAGATAATGGATTGGTTTTTCTTAGCATCCAAGAGAAGGGTAGTTAATAGCTTCAGATGTAGAAGCAAATAATTTTACGATCATGATAGTTAGGTATAGCTGACTTAATAAGAATTTGTAAAATTTATGAACTACTGGTCCTTTTTACATTATATTATATTTTTAATTATCTTCTTATTATATAAATGTTTGTAGGGAGTGGAAGGAAACTTTTTTTTTTAAAACTGTCTCATTAAACTTCAAAGGTTTCCAGTTGAATCTTCATACCAGAGAATAATTCCTTCATTTATTGAATAAATAACAGCTTTTATAAGTTTTATTTATTCTTTATATACTGACAGCTGCAAATAGGAAAAACACAGCGTAAAGATAGAATAACAGATGAGTAGAGTAGAGAGTCTCGGATTTCTGGAACCACTTCCACCGTTACCGCGGAACCTAAACACTTAACCTCTCTAAATCAATAATAATGCATACCAAATTATAATGTAAATATAAAATAAGTGAATGACATTATTATGTTTAGACATAAATGTGAAAAGTAATTTAGGTACTTGTGTAGTTGACGGTCGAACACCAGTATTTTTGTGGCAGTAATGAGAAACACCAACCTAACAATTTTCTTACCGGTTATGTATCTGGTTGGTTGGTCACTTGCGTTGTGATTTTCGTGAGTTCCTTTCTTTTCATTTCCGATTTTTTATTTATTGTTTCTTAAGGGATTTCTAAATATTTGAATTAATCATATTTATCTTAATGTTTTGTAGAGAAAAATACTAAAAAATTAGGGATTTCGTTCTATGGAAAAAAACAAACAAAAAAAATAGTCAAATATCTGAAAATGTAGACCCAGATCTAAACTGAAAAAGATCCATTGATTTTGTTTTTTACCTCTTATGTGAGCGTTGGACAACAGCTGCGATCGTATTAACACGGATACTAACTAGTAATAATAGTATTTCATGACCCAATTTTTTTAATTTTTTTTTCTATATGGGATAAAAGAATTCGGTTAACGTTTGGCAAAAATTCACAAATAAACGAATTATTTTATGTCAACTTCGTTTTTAAATGTAATTTTTTAAAGTAGTGTTTTTAATAAAGAAATTATAGTTTTTAGATCCCATTAAATATAATTTTGTAACAATTCCACATAAATTAAATAACACCCCTTATACTTGAAAAAAATATCTCTTACTAGAAGAACAACTTAAAACCTCGTCAGTGTTCCTCATATCCTTCACTAACAGTGTTCGTAGTCGACCATTATACACACTAATCAATTAATTTATTTACTGGTAAAAAACAAGTCTGTTATATAAATCAGAAAATGTAATTGAAAAAAAAAATGAAAAAAGTGTAACGCCTGACGAAGCAGAACTTGATCAAGCTATAATACGTAACAGATAGGATAATTCTTAAATAACTTCTTTATTGTTTCTGATAGGACCCTGTTATACCGAATGATAAAATGGCAAATGCATTATAATCGTTTTCAATGATTCATTTTTACTATTAATAATTATATAATAAAAATTGTATAAAAAAGTTACCATTAAACCTACAGTTAAAAATCGTGAATATAAAAAAATACACAAGAATGGAAAAATATCAATTACAGCCAATGATATTAAACTTATCAGTAATAAAAAAATGTAATGAAAACAAATCTTGGCCGTTTTTCTTTCAATTAATTTTATAAACTTTAAATGAAATAAATACCTCGCGAATAACACAAAAATTGAGCTAAAAATAAATATACCGATTTTTAAAAAATAAAAATAAAGAAAGAAAAACAAAAGAACTTAAAATTTCAAATGTAATGGAACAATAGACGTTGAAGGCTAGAAACCAACCTTCTATTTGTCTGTAACATCCAGAACACTCTGTATAGTTGGTTCATAGAAATCAACGCTTGTATTTACCTTGGGAAGACCCAGAAACATTGACATCTCCATTTCAAAACATTCCCTGTACTCGAGAAGGGTTGGGAAGATATTACAATTTATAATAATGAACTACACTATATTTACGTATTTTACACTAATATTAAGTCCCATTCAAAATAAAGACAATTAATA